>NC_073692.1:247462104-247537104 GCF_029784155.1 Uranotaenia lowii | reverse complement strand
ATCGCCACTTAGAAGCTTTAAATGTTTAAATTTTGTGTTAGAATGAAGTTTAAGAACTTCGAATTTGAATATAAAACCATTTTTTTCTGTTTCCATATCCGGAAAACTATTATCAAAATATTGAAAATGCATTTGATTTTCGAAAAACACGATTCAAATTTAATATGAAATGCAAAACCGAATTCGAACAAGGATTTCAAAGCAGCTTTTCATTCCTTATTTCGTATGATTATTCGAACTGAAAATCAAGAATCCTAAACTTGATACAAAATCAGAAATAAAAAAATATGTAGAAATACAATTTTGGTCTTATGAATATGGAACCAGAACCTCCAAAATGGGTTTAATTTAAAATTTAATATTCAGATCTGAATTTCTATGATATGGATGCCAAATTGCCCAGTTTTCAGCGGATTGGCCCGGATATTAAGTATAAAATTTGGAAAAAGTCTGGTCCGACCCAGTTGCCCAGGTTTCATTGGAAAAGCCCAGATATTGTCTAGGTTTGTTCTCATTCTCATTCTTAAATCAAACTTTAAAAAAAACAAATTTTGTTGTATTTTTTTTTATACATGTGTCCAAAATTTTTGCAACAAGTTCCAAAATATGATCATAAAAGGGTTTTTATTTAAGTTTTTTTTATAGATTATTGATGACCAATTTCAAGGCTTTGACCAAAATTTCCCGGTTTTGCCTGGATTTGGTCGACAATTTTGAAATCAAGTACCCGGATTTTGCCAGGTTTTTATATAAAACAGCCTGGATTTGTCCGGCCCGGATACATGCTGAAAAAAATCTGACAACCTTATTCTATGAACAAGTGAGAAAATTTTGAAATATTGTAGCAGAATTTTGAACTTGAAATGGGTTTTTGAGGTTTTTGTATTAGTTTTTAGTTCAGATAGTTACTCTTGAAAATCTTTGCTCTATTATCATAATTTGATTATGAATTTAAAATTTTTGGTTTAGAGTAGAATACTTCGCTTTCTTTTTTGGACCCTCATGGGGGGGGTTTAATCCCCAAAACCTCCCCCGTTCCTACGGCCATGCATGAACCTATAGATGAACTACAAGCATTTTCATGAGACGAAAAAATCTTGATATTTGTTATGTTAAAGGATACTTGATCCTTAATTCAGGGTGCCCTGACCCTACGCCAAACTCTAGCAATATCCAAAGATAAAAGGTCCGTTGACTATTTTTTGCCATATTAGTTCTCGTTTCACAGTTTGTAAGTATCAGGCAAAGAGAATTCTAAAAGTTTTTCTACTACCCTACATTCATTGCATACTTTAAGGAGCAATTTTCTAGTTTTTTATAAATACAGTATTTTAGTCCTTTTTACAGATAATTACTGGTTAAACATTAGGTATTGGACAAATATTACTAATTTCGTGATAATCAATGATCACGATCCATTCAGAAGAAATATATATCTTTTTGGACTCTAGGAACCAATGAAACCCATATCATACATTTTGGAAAACTTTTTCTAAAAAAAAAATTAAGAGTTTACTATTGCTTTGAAAATATGGCATTGTGAAGCTCATATTATACTCTATCGATTGAAATATTGGAATAAATATTTTTATCATAATTTTTTCATGTCAGAAACATTTTGAAGTACCTACCTTATAAAAATGTTGTTTAAAATAATATCATTGTTGCTTTATTCTATTTGCATATTTTTCTAGAATATTTGAAATTTGTAAGACATTCCGGTTTCGAGATAAAGCGAAGGAATCAAGTATCGCCAGGGATCAAGTATCCTCATTCTCCCTTAATGATGTACCTACCCATTTTTCGAGAAAAAAGCTTAAATCTTATTTGTAATCATTAATGGATTTATGGGCAAGCCTGAATATATCCAGAGAATTGGGAATAAACTATAATCAAAATATAAAGCGATACTTGTCAGCATTCTCCTGTAAAGCTTAGTTCTTTTAGAAATGGGACAGTTACGAATGCGTGTAACTCAAAAACCTTTCGTTTGATCTAAAAACTTTCTACGAAAGAAATGAAGGTTATCTTATGATAGTTCATGAAAAAATTTGAAAAAATATTATTTATCGTTCTTTGTAAGAATAAATTCTACTTTATTCTTGGTACCTCCCATCGGCTAGCGCACACTTTTTTCAGTCATGATAATGATCAGTTTTTCAAACTAATATTTCGTCTAATCCGTATTTTAGGTGCCTACATCCTCTTCCTTCCATTTCTGCTACTTTTCGGACCAATACTTCTCTTTTAAAAGAAACTGAGGGCAATTTAGTGGATACAGATGTTTCGAAATTAACTGGTTTGATTATTTTTGAGCGACTTTTTGAGCTTTTTTAATGGAATTTCTGCTGGCAAAATCTGACAATAACGAAGTAAAACCATCATAAGATTAAACTTAAAGTATAATCTGTTAGTATAGATCGTAGTTTGCGAAGGGTACATAAAACATTTCTCTGTTTAGGCTTTTAAAAACAGCGAAAACCATAGTTTTCGTTTTCAATATTGTTATTTCTTTCATCAGGAGCAGAATTTTGGCAAATCATAATATTTTATACAAAATAACCAGCAAATACATACTTTAATATACTCGTGACCTTGCCACGAGCAGACATGGTATAAGATTCAAACGCTGGAATTTGTTTAAAATATTGTATTTCATAAGTTTTATCGTTCATCAGAAATCATCTGTCCCATAGCCTCGGAACCGGCTATACAGCTTACGAGCTCTGGAACCAGCAAAAATTTATTGTTTGAGGTGTGGTTTGAATGACTCATTACCAGGCAACACTTTCAGCTTATCGGAGAAATAATAAAATTGGAAATTTCAGCTATCTACCCTTAGTTTTTTGCTTGTTGAAAATAAACATGTTAGTATGAGACTTGACTTCCCTGATGACCCTTAGCCGAAGTTGCCGATCTTATGCTTCACTCCAATGCTTGATTTGAACTTTGTGGACATTTTTAATAGTATTTGCATACTTTTCCACCACTCACATACAGTAATTCTTCGAATAATCAACGGTTTTGTCAGCTATCAATTTGATTATGATGCATTTTGAATGAAACTGTGCAAAATTATTTTATTCATTTTCTCTTGCATTGTAAATATCCCAAAATCGCGTAATTTTTTAATTTTGGAAAAAATATTTCGGATAGTACTTTTTACAGGCAACAAAATGCTGCCAAAATTTTGAAATTCCGATTACAGCACTGCAAAAAATCCACATATTAGGAACATGTGTTAGCCTTATATATATATATATATATATATATATATATATATATATATATATATATATATATATATATATATATATATATATATATATATATATATATATATATATATATATATATATATATATATATATATATATATATATATATATATATATATATATATAGGGGAGAATGAGGATACTTGATCCCTGGGGATACTTGATTCCTTAGCTATATCTCGAAACTGGAATGTCTTACAAAGATCAAATGTTCTAGAAAAATGTGCCAAAATGAGCAAAATAACAATGCTTGTAGTTTAAAAAATTTTAACAAAATAATTGTTTGAGTAATTGAACTTTGTTTGAAAAATTTCACAAAATGTAACTTGAAGATCTTTTTTCATCACTTCAAAATGTTCCTTACATGGGAAAATTATGAAAAAAATATTTGTCCCAATGTATCAATCGTTCGAGCGTAAAATGAACTTCATAACGCCATATTTTTAAAGCAATGGAAAACTCTCAACTTTTTTCAGAAAAAGTTTTCTAAAATGTTGATAATGGGTACAATTGATCCCCTAGAGTTGGGTACAATTGATCCCCCTTCCAAATGGCATATTTTTCTTCTGAATTGATCGTTATGATTGCTGATTACGAAATTACTAATATTTATCCAAAAACTAATATTTATCAAAGAATTGTCTGAGAAAAGACCAAAAATAATTAATTTTTTCTTAATTACAAAAAATAGCGCCTTAAAGTATGCAATGTTATTAGCGTTGAGACAAAGTTATAGAATTTTCTTCATATGTCTGCTATAAGTTGTGAAATGAGAACAAACATGATCAAAATAGTCAATTAACATTCTATCTTGGGGTTTTGTTTGATTTTTATACAAGGATTAGGGCTTCCTGAATAAAAGATCAAGTCTCCTTCAATAGGGGATCAAGTCTCCCCTAACTTCAGAAAAATCGCATTTTTTTTACTCCCACGAAAATGCTTCTAGTTCATCAACGGGTTCAAGTATCGTTCTAATTTTTGGAGCATAGAAACTTGAAGTTACAAGCTGTCAGAAAATGTCAAAGACGGCGAGTTGCAACATTTTTCCAAAAAGATATGGCGAAAATAAGAAAAGGGGATCAAGTATCCCCACTCTCCCCTATATATATATATATATATATATATATATATATATATATATATATATATATATATATATATATATATATATATATATATATATATATATATATATATATATATATATATATATATATATATATATATATATATATATACTAGCAGACCCGGTAAACTTCGTCTTACCATTTTAAACTTGGCGCCCATTGTCCATATTTTCTTCGCTGTTTATCTTTCAAAACGTATCAAATGTTGAGTATTAATGACTCGCTTTCGTGAACATGTCCATGCTTTTTTTACCTCCTTTCGGTTCACTCGGATTGTTCCGCTGAATTATATCGAAATCAAACCTTAACATTTTAACTCGATTCTACGGGTCTTTACTTAAATTATCAAACAATTACCTTAAATAACTCTTTTATGCATCTTACATGAATACTTTTTTATTTACTTTTCTTTGATTCCGGTTTTTTGAATATTGCTGAATGATATCAGCTAAGCTTTCCGTTGTAAATTCGCTTTTTTCAGCACTCAACGTAACTGTCGAGCTTGGCAAGCCTCGTGCTAAATCCCCTTTTTGTAACTTGTTCCAAATATAACTATGTGTTGATAATATCTATGTTTCATTTATTGAAAACCATTTAGTTGATTACTCTCCTTCGCTCGAGTTCACTTGAAGGTTTAAATTGAAATCAAAAGTTTCTCATTATTTGGAATTTATTGCATATGAAACTTAATGGAATAAGAATTTTGAATATCGGGACAATTTTGGGAGTACTTGCTCAATTATCTGCCTAACGCAGCACTTTCAGCACCCTTTTAGCTTTGGATGGTATATTTTTCAGAACTGAAGAAATAAAAAAACATATGAGAAGATTTTAAATATTTTCAAGCAGCTGTTTGTTCACCATTTTCAACCTCCGAAGCAGTTTGAGTTGATATCAATATTTCCACCAAAATTATGTCCGAAAAAAAGGTTCACCGTTTTTTTTATTATTCCAGCAAAAAATTCAAATTAAATTTCTTTGAACTTCAACCCAAGGAAACAAAAGGTTTTGAAATATGTTTAGATTTTTTGTTATTCAACCGAATCACAGCATTTTTTTTCTTTTTGATCCTGAAGGACATATGTGTCCAATTTAGCCCATTGTTTTTGAAAATTCTAGCTGAAGCATTGGGGTGTTCCGATTTCAAAATTTCCTGTACAGTTTTGATGATATTTTCAAGATTCAATAACATTTGATTGAAAAGCCGATTTCAAAAAATTAAATTGATTGAAAAGAAGTAATCTGTTAAGGCTACGATGATTTCAAATGTTCATTCTATTCTCTGGAAATCTATATATATAAAAATGAATTTCTGTCTGTCTGTCTGTCTGTCTGTCTGTCTGTCTGTCTGTCTGTCTGTCTGTTCCCTATAGACTCCGAAACTACTGAACCGATTTACATGAAACTTGGCAGGTGGGGGTATTGGAGGCCGGGGAAGGTTCCTATTATGGTTTGAGACCCCTCCCTCAAACAGGAAGGGGGGGAGGGGGTCTTTCATATAAAAGTAGTAAGTCTTCATAACTCGAGAACTTATCAAGCAAATCAAACCAAACTTGGCATGGGAGGGTACTTGGGTACGAGGAATGTTTCTATGAATATAAGGTGCCCCTCCCTCCTTCCAGTGAGGCGATAGGAAGGAGGGAGGGGGCCTACCTTACAATTTTTTACATAACTTGAGAACTAATCAAGCTAATTGAACCAAATTTGGCATGGGAGGGTAGGGGAATACGAGGAATGGTTCTATGATTATTTGAGACCCCTCCCTACTTCCAGTTAAGATAGAGGAATGAAGGAGGGGGCTTTCATACCTTTTTAATTGCATAACTTGAAAACTATTCGATCAAATGAAACCAAATTTGGTTTGGAAGTTTATTTTGGTACGATAAATAGTTCTTTCATTATTTGCTATCCTTCCTTCCTTCCGTGAGGGGATAGAAAGTGGGGGGGAGGGGCTCCTTTAAAATTTTCAGCATAATTGGATAGCTAACAAGCAAATGGAACGAAATTTTGTGAGGGAAGGTATTTGAAGTGTTTCTATGATATTTTGAAAACCCTCCGTTCTTCAAGTTGTAAAATTTTAAGGGAGGAGGGTTTTCCATACAATTTTTACATCACTCGGGAACTTACCCAGCAAATGGAACGAAATTTGGTTTGTAGGGGTATTTGAGCACATGGTATTTTTTTGTGAATATTAGGTACTTCTGCCTCCTTCCAGTTGCGTGATAGGGAGGAGAGAGAAAGCTCCTTTACAATTTTTCGCATAACTTGAGCAAATGAAAACAACTTTGGCATGGGAAAGCATTTGGATACGTAAAAAGGTTATTAGTTTATTTGAGACTTCTTTCTCCTTCAATTGGGGATACAGTTAGAGAAGACGGGAGCTCATATACGATTATGTAGCACAAACCAAGCACTTATCTAACAAATGGAACCAAAATGACATGGGGACATTCAAACAATCGAGCAAATAGATCAGAATTGGGCATGGAAATGTATTCGAATACACGGAATGTTTGATCTTGGTTCACTCTTTCCAAGTAGGTACAAATTTTATGGCACAACTCGACAACTAATAAAGCAAACGAAACCAAATTTGGCATGGAAGGGTATTCGAGTACAAGAAATGTTTTTTCGGTGATTTAGCACCCCTCTCTCCATTCAGTGGAACGATATAATGGAAAGAGGGTCACTCATATTTTTTTTTAATATTTTGCTAACTAATCGAGAAAATGGAACCAAATTGGCATATGTGTACGGGTAATGTTGCTTCGATGGTTTGCGACCCCCTTCTCCTGCCAGAGGGGAGATATAAAGTGGGAAAGGGTCACACATTTTTTCAAAAGCTCGAGAGCTTATCGAGAATGACGCCATATATGATATGGAATCGTATTTGTGTACAAAAAGTGTTTTTCTGATGTTATGAGACCCCATTCCTTCCATTATGGTTAAAGGAATGATGGAGGGGGTCACTCTCACAATTTGTATAATAATTCGAGAACGAATAGGTAAAATGAGTGTCCCGTGATGTTATTTTTTCAGAAAATTTTTCTAGGATAGTTTGAGACCCTCCTACAAATAAAGGGACAGCGAAGATTCCATATATAAAAATAAAATGGCATAAGCTATAAACTTATGAAGCAAAGAAACCCAGAGTCATAGAATGGGTTAAAACACGGATTTAAAAAAAAAATATTAAGATTTTAAAATAAAAAAACGTTGCAATATTATTTTGAAAAAACATTTAAATGATATTGAAATTGAACTTAGAATTTTGTGCAAATGAATGAAAAGTTAAATAACTAGGGACCACAAATTTCAATAATTTTTGGAAGGTGTAGCAAAGCACACCGGGTCAGCTAGTTTTCATATAAAAACATACCTCGAAACCTTATTTAAAAATCAAGTTTCTTTTTTAATTGTTAATTGTAATAAAAAAACACCGGGGCAAGTGCAAACGGATATCATCACAGTTCAACTTTCAAATTCTTTCAAAAAGAAATATCTTAGTATACATTTGTCTCATTTATTGGTGCAAGTAAAAAAATAGTTTTTTTTCAGTTGCGTCAGTATAAAGACTTTAAAATGAACTCAATACTTGTTCCTGTTTACCTTTTTTAACAACGTTCACTGATAAATCTACAGTTGCTTGGTACTGCAATTTAACTGAGCACGCTTAAACTAAAAGACCTTCATTACCAACGACATTTAATAATTTTGAATATCCGCTTCAGATTCAGATGTTTCATGGCTAAAAGGAGCGTTGGTACTTGTGCCACCGTGTGAAATGACAGAATTTAATATTATTTTCATCACAAAAAAAAACTTTTTACCAAAAAAGCGAATCTAATGTCTTTTCATAGAAGCCAAAATAGCTAAAAGATGCGAAACAAAACACACACTTGCATGTTACGTACGTAATTGAATTGTGTGTAAACAAACAGGGAACCTGTAAACAGTTTTCGGGGAATGATTTAGAAAAAAAGGTGAGTTGGGCCCAACCATTTATGAATGAAGAAATAATTGATAAATTTTAAGTAAATGTTGAACTTTTGCATTTGGTCTGGTGTACCTTCTTAACTTATTAATTCTAAATTCTTCCAAAAAATGCATATCTTCACTTTTTGTTATGATAAAGTGGTTCATTTTCATCGGATTTTGTTGTTGTTCTAAAAATTTAATGGCGATTCAGTTAAGTACATTTGTACATGTTCAAAAAACTTTCTTTTCTCAAACGTCCGCAAAGAGTCATTTTATTATTTCATTTGCATGAGTACTAAATTCATATTTTTCAGGCAAAAATGCCTTCTCTTATTAACACGAACACGAAAATGTTATTTTTTTTAAATCGTTTAAATGGTTTTGATTTGATCGGCAAAATTTCTATTTGGTTCACATCTAGGTGTCATCCATTACTATGTGCGTAATGATCTAGGAATCAAGAAGAAAAAAACACATCTAGGCTTCATGTGGTCACAACATGCATCGAAATTATGCTTGGTTGAGAAATGCGCGCCCAAATATTCCCACAAAACAGTATGCTATGCAATAGTTACTAACCTCCTACGACGTTTGCTTGCGACGCCTTAACCATAGAGACGAAAAACAAACCGCCCGCCCGGCGCCCAAAGTAAAGAAAATCTCGAAAAAATTGAAGGCCATGACTTTAATTTGATTCAATTTATTACAAATTTAATGATTACGGACAATTAAAGCGACTTTTTGATGTTTTTATTCAATATAAACCGATTCGCATGCCCACAGAATGATCTAAAAATAATTTCACTTGTATCTTTTGGGTAATTTCGGAGGAGTAGTACTACAAACACCGTTACAAGAGAATTTTATATAATATATATATATATATATATATATATATATATATATATATATATATATATATATATATATATATATATATATATATATATATATATATATATATATATATATATATATATATATATATATATATATATATATATATATATATATATATATATATATATATATATATATATATATATATATATATATATATATATATATATATATATATATATATATATATATATATATATATATATATATATATATATATATATATATATATATATATATATATATATATATATATATTTTTTTTTTTTTTTTTTGTTTCGATTATAGTCGTTTTACCATCTTTATGGCATTCGCGACTTTATCAACGTTGCAATTGGCGGATCGTTATTGAAAAACTTATCCGGTACAACTGTGTTCGATGTTTACTCTAGGGCTCGAACTCACGGACATCGGCTCAGGAGACAACAGACTTGCCAACTGAGCTATATCACAAGCCCTGTTAGCCTTATAGATTTTTGCAATTTGATTCCCATTTGGAAAATACGTGCCCACACATATAGAATTAAAGAATATAACTTTCATATGCGTCACATAAAAGTTATAAAATCCTATAGTAAACGAGCTATTAGCAAAAGAAAGTGTCCCATTTCTAAAAGAACTAAGCTTTACGATCAACAGTGAATGATACGCGGAATCACCTCAGATGTTTTGCTGAAACCATTATTTTTTAATGGTTGTGTAGCTTTTACAACATTACTTTTGAATATGAAATTATCGAAAATTATTTGAAACTTTTACAGGTTTGTAGTGAGTATTCGGTCTATTCAGCGTATTCGGCCGCATACGTAGCTCAACTATTCGGTGAGCCGAATATTCGGCTTAACGGTTTTTTGGCGGTACTCGGTACATCTCTATGACAAGACATGACAAGACATGACAAGACATGACAAGACATGACAAGACATGACAAGACATGACAAGACATGACAAGACATAACAAGACATGACAAGACATGACAAGACATGACAAGACATGGCAAGACATGACAAGACATGACAAGACATGACAAGACATGACAAGACATGACAAGACATGACAAGACATGACAAGACATGACAAGACATGACAAGACATGACAAGACATGACAAGACATGACAAGACATGACAAGACATGACAAGACATGACAAGACATGACAAGACATGACAAGACATGACAAGACATGACAAGACATGACAAGACATGACAAGACATGACAAGACATGACAAGACATGACAAGACATGACAAGACATGACTCGGGTCATCTAGATTTCATTAATTTAAAAGAAAGCCCAGACAGTTGGCTCAATTCAATATTGAACCACCTTAGAAGGATTTTTTAATACGGTTCCAGCTGTGCAACATGATTGAATAGTCAATATCGGAAGCGTACATGTATTAAGGGTACATACGCATGGAAAAGGCCGTAGAGGGAAAACGAAAAATTCACCCTTTGGTGCTCGATGCTCTGCTGAACTGCGAGGGAACAACGGACGAATCGAGCCAAAACACCAAAAGGTTTGTGAATGAGAGTAGTTGGTTGGTATCGTTTCTACGCCAGTTGATATCCATGAATGGACCGAGGAAAATCGAGAACCCGAGTAGAGATCCAGCAAGCGGCAACTTATAGAAGAAAAACTTGCTATAATCTAACACATTTCAGTGACGTGACGAATCAGATGTAAGTATGAACGCAATATTCGAGCTAGGCGAACGAAACCATTGGTAGGGAATCAGGATGGGCAAGAAACAGAAAAACCAGCATCCCAGACTGAGAACGTAACATTTTTCTGTGGCAGGAAAGGCAGCGTGTATGGTCTTTGCATGGTCGACATAGAAAATATTAAACCCAATTATAAACAGGAAAAATATAATACCAATCATCGTAAAAAAGATTCTAGAAGTTGTGCCTGGGGCACAGTACAATCGAAACCCGCCCAGGAGGAGGAAACACTGCAATTCGCTCACATGTTAGAGGGACGTGAATCGCGGACCTGATATTAGGTCTTGGCTTGGTCTGATTGTGGAACTAAAAAGAAGGAAATAAAACACAACGCGATGATAAATTACATAATTGCAAAGTGATTAACGATTAGGAACAAAGCCGGGCAAGCCGCCATGAAGGTCGTGTAAGTAACTAATGTCTCTCAAATTGGAAGAGAACCTGTAAAATTATAAGAAGATGGAATACATGTACATATGTATGTATATTTTCTTTCTATTTTCAAACAGATTACCCTTTAACTCTAATACCGTCAACTGGGACATCAAGCAACACTTTCCAACTTCAATGGCTTCTAAAACTTTAATGTCCGCAGATAATCATACACATCAAAAGTTTTAAGGTTGATGGGACATCAAATTGACGAAGTCAGAAAGTTTTTGGTTTCATCAGTTATTTTTAAAATTATAAAAAATGAGATTTTTATCCTACTAAAAAAAACAAACTTTGTTTTATATGGAAAATCAAATGAAAACGCTTGAAAATCTTTAGTTTTTGATATATTTGTGATGTCTTAACGCATTAAGCACCAATTGTAGTAACTTTTCGATTTGATCGAAAAAAATTTTACTTTTTTTCTGTCAAAAATGTTTATAAAGAAAAATCATAAGGGTGCTACATACATTCAGGGGTAAAAAATGGTACAAAATTTTCTACGAGCTTAAATCATAAAAATTAATGTTTGGATGAATGAATATTTGAAATGAACAAACGCAGGATGCAAAAAAAATTACATTCCAACACATGGCAACGCGATTTCAAAGGTGAATCTTTGATTTACATGTTGATATATTTTAGCCCAACTGGTAACTAAATTATAAAAACCTTTATCTAAAATGAAATTGGTCATTGCCTGATTTACACCAACAGTGTTGGTATAGGACCAAAAAAGCAATATAAAGTTTTTAGGTCATATCATCGAGCCAATCCTTCAAACTGGGTAAAGTTTTCACGGCATCGAAAAATGTAAAAATTTGTACATCTAAAGCTCGATTTTTTTAAAATTTTCTATGAGAATCAAAATCTTTAAAATACTATCTCACGATGTGAGACCATGTCACCATCAAATGATAAATTTAAAACATTATTTTAAAATAAAAATTGAATAAGTGTTGTGGTATACAAATGTTGCATCTAACCCTGCTATTGCGTGATGCCCGTATCGTGATTGACGGTATCAAAATTTATTATTCTAAACTAAAATGAAGTGTTGAAATTGAAAGAGCTAGGAATATGCTTGGATTTTATTTTCTGAAAGCAAAAATGATGCAAAATGTTTTTTTAATACTAATAAATCAAAATTGAGGGTTCAAATTTAAAATAAAGTACGGAAATTAAGAGCTATATATATGCTTGAGTTTAATTTTCTAAAAAACAAAAATGTTGGAAAATTCAATAATTTAAATATTTTTAATTAATTTGGTTAAATTGATGAAATAGAAAGATTTGTCAATTTTTCATTATTGAATCGGTATTTGCAATATGTAGTATAAGATTGTTATTGATAGACGGAAATAGAAGGGGAGATGAGGGCATAACGAGCACCCGAGGCATAATGAGAAGTCCATTTTTCTACATAAGTACGTATTTTCTTAAACAAATTTTCATGAGGACTTGTTTCGTACTACCTAGGGGAGATGAGGGCATAACGAGCACCCGAGGCATAATGAGAAGTCCATTTTTCTACATAAGTACGTATTTTCTTAAACAAATTTACATTGAGCTTTTTTCGTACTACCTATAATATTAATTTTTCACCAAAAAATAAATATCCTTTTCATATTTACAGAAATATTAAATAATAACCAGCTAGGTTCTCAAGTGACGAAAATATTATAATTTTTGAGCACCACCAAATAAGCTTTTATTACCTTTAAATCATCTTGATCTGAAATGTACGCACTGCAACATGATCTACACATTGTTTCTAAATTTTCAGCATCATAAAATTTTTGATTTTTCACTTTAATCAATTGTAAAACGCGTTTTTACTTTAATTTGTTCACTAGAGGCGAACAGAGCACTTTCAATGAAGGCATATTGAGCTTTTTCTGCCGGAGAATCTAGCAGCGAATTCAACTCGATGAAGTCAACTGAATAATAGAGCTACAGCTTAACTTGTATCGTCTGACGATTTGGCCTATTGGTTAGATGTCGGAGAGGTAATCAGTAGACTCGAGTTCGATTCCTGTTCGAGGGGATTTTTTTTTGCACATACCATTCATGATTGATTTTTTTTAACGTTACATTATACGGCTAATAGCATCAAAGCATCATCCGTCAAACAAAACACCAGAAACATAATGTATGAACATGTGTTAATTCTTTGAATTCTACAAACAGACCTAGATTATTTTGTTTTTGCTTTGTTTGATGAATCTACGCCTCACCGTTTAGTGCAATCATGATCATAAATGAAAAAGAAAGAAAAAAAAAATCACCTCCACCGGGAATCGAACTCGAGCCTACTGATTATCTCTCCGACATCTAACCAATAGGCCAAATCATCAGACGATACAAGTTGAGCTGTAGCTCTATTACTCAATTGACTTCATCGAGTGGAATTCGCTGCTAGATTCCCGGCAGAAAATGCTCATTATGCCTTCATTAATGGTGCTCATACTGCCTCGGGGGGTTTCTCATTATGCCTCTACAGTGACTGGTTTTCAGCTTTCGGCAAAATTTTTTAAAATGCATCTTTAAACGTTTTTATCTACTTTTTCAAGTTTCATCCAATTAGACAATAGACTATTTGAGTGTCGGAACACGAAACAATGATGTAATTCACATATTACAGCTGTTCTCTATGGTTAAATAAGCATTTTCCTTAAGGTGCCCATTATGCCCTCATCTCCCCTAATTGCCTTAAAAAAATTACAATTTACGTGAGATTTGTCCGTGTTGCCACAGTTGAAGGCTGTCGACAGACAAAAACAAATTCTATGCGAAAATCTTAAAAAAAGATTCATCTTGCACTGATATGCATGTAGTTGCATGCTGTGACAACTTTGAAACCTAAACCGAAATTCGATACATTTTACTTTTTTCCTGTATTATGATGCGGTTCAAAAGGACCTATCCAGTAGCAAAAAAAAACTTATCTACGATGCTTTTATAACCATCGAACCGTCAAATGAACATTTTTCGATGCTTGAAGGACTTTCGTCTATTTATGATAGATTCCATCTCAGTAACGTTATCATTTGCTGTGTTGCCTTCTTGAAGAAGCGAACCCTCGCTAGCCCGGTATTATGGGTTAGTTTTTAGAGATGCATTTTCATCCTATCCTATCCCAACTCTCATTTTGACAAAGATTCAATAGACTGCGGAAGAATTACCTCGGAAACTCAACTCACCCGCTACGGATTCTCTCTAAGCGATGATATCTTTCCATCAAACCGTAACTTGCATGAATGGTAAGCACCAAATGGGATGCCTACCTAGGGTAGATGATCATATTTTCATCCTTTATTTTTAGTTTTCTGAGAACAAAGATCACTATCTTTAGAAAGTTTACATAATATTAAAAACTATTTCATACAAAATAAACCCTATTTTTGGCGACTTTCTATCATCATATTTTTGCAAGAACATTAAAATTGAAAATTTATGGGGATTACATTTTTTTATGTCACTATGCAGCACAAAAAATCATCGCATTTGATTATAAAAACATTAACTAAAGACGTTTATTTTGTACCCTTGAACAAAGTCTAGATATTATTCTTAGGGTTATCAGCGGGGCACACACCCTAAAACGAACCTTTTCACGGTACCCCTATAACAGGGATAAATGCAGTTTCATGCTCCTACAATTATTGTTATTCGTACAAAACGTTAAGCACTGACGGGGGATATGCCTGCGTATGCGATTAGAGTGGGAGAGAAAGATGGCAGGGATCCATCATAACGTAAACCGATTATACAACAGTAATCCAACTGAACAGATTCAAATGCAAACAACCAAAAAAAAGTTTATCTTTTCAATTAAAATCCTACTATCTATCGCTGAACACAACGGAATAGAAAACCATCTGTTGATGAAGCAAAATGATCAAACGAAATATGTAGAAGTCAACCTATTGTGTCGACGAGTCGTTTCGCTAGAAGGATGGAGGAGCCTTAATATGAGATAACGATTTAAATTTCATGGCGTATTATATGTCGACGATACTAACTGTGACATGTTTTTATTGTTAGCTTAAAACTCCAGTTAAGAACTTTTAACAAAAATTTAACCCAACAACACAGACTTAAATCGTATTATCTCGGAAATGCATAGATATTTTTAAGCTACATTCTAACAAAAAACATTTCAAGAGTTTCAAAGAAATTGATAATTGAATTCTAACGTAGAATTTTTATTACAATATTTTATCAGGGAGCATTATGCAACATGCAAATATATATGAAAATCAAATTTAAGTAAAACAAGTAGTAGGAGGAAGGAGTTATGAGAACTCGTTGTTCTACAGATGTGTATATAGTGCCGTTGCAAGCAAAACTATTCCATGGGACTTTTGGGTCATTTTCACTTTTTTGCTGGAAACGATCTCTTTTAGTGTTAACTTTCGAATTAAAAACACAAACAAGTATACTTTGTCCTGAACTTATACGAAATTTGTATCTAGGTGGTTGTCTCTATGTTGATAGTTCTACACAAGAATGTCACACTAGAGAAAATTTTATGAAAATGCAAATTTAAAAAAAAATCACTTAAGATGAGTTCGAACTGTTGAATATAATGTTATTCACCGAAAAGAACACTAAAATAGAAGGTGGGGAAGGAGCGAGGAGCCTTAAGGGATTTATTCAGAGAAATTTTCACCAACACTTTTTTTAGGCACTTCCATAAACTGGGGGAACATTGATCACTTTTTTAATTCATTTTCGAATATTTTGGAAGGGGTTGCTTTTTTGTAACACTCTAAAGTTTTAAATACTTACTGAGCATGATCATTGATAGCAGAATATTCGAACGACATTACTAGCTAAAACTAAATGTTCGTTGCAAAACCAGATTTCATGTCTCGGGGTAACTTTGATCACTGTGATTTTAACGAATCTCAACATCTTCAAAATTATTGTTTTGATGCCAATTAGCACAGAAGGCTTCAAACATCAATAACAGTAATTTTTGGTTTGGACTCAATTGAATTTCAAAAACATTTTTTTTCAAACAAATATTCTTAAAAGATGGACAATGTTACTGCATACATTTAGGGGCAAAATCTATAAACATTTCTCAATTCTTTTTTTATTCAAACTTAACCATTTGATAGGGTTTTTAGCCATTTGTTTTATACAGGATTTCTCATAGAAAATGTCCGTTTTTTTTAAATCCAAAAACTATCACAGAATGACCATAAAAATAACAATAGAATTATACCTATACAAAGGAAAAAAGTTAAACTTTCACATATAACAACCCATTTGCATCTAAATGCTATCATTTTATCAGGAGAGGTGTTTGTTTGTTTTAATACTTTAAAACTACATTTTAAGTAATATAAAATTTTTCCAACTACAAACCAAATTAAGCCTATTTGAAACTCAATTTATAGGCATTCAAACGTAGAAAACAGTTTTCAGACACTTAGCCAATGATGATTATCTGGTCGGGATTCGACCAGACCGAACTGAACGCCATCAGCATTTTTCCGAGTCACTCGAGTTTAATGTACAAATATGTTCAACTATAGACAAAATCAGTAGAACTTAATAATAAGAATCAATAGTTTAAAATCCAAGGAATTCATTCCAGTGAATTATTTTAGATTTTTCGGCTTCGCATAAGAACAACATGAGTTTTAAAATCTACAGTCCAAAAATTTTCTCATGGCGTTCAGTTCGGTCTGGTCGAAGGCAGGCCATCTGTAAACATTTCATGTCGATCAAAGTTACCCCGATGATCAAAGTTCCCCCAGTTTACGGTACTTACAGGATCGACAATCAACTTTACATTTTAATAAACAAAGAAGTACGTAACTTCGGTTTATCTTGATTTTTCGGGAAGAATAGAAACTATGCGAGCTTTTCAAATGATAGAAAAAGTGTAGCCGTGTGTATATTTTTCCATAGAACTAGCATCGGTATGCGTTCTGTTTCCACGCAAAAGTGTCACACGGAGCATTTTTGGCTCTAATTTTCGTTTTGTTGTAGGAAATGTTTTTTTTTGACCGAAAACATTGTTAAATGATTAACTTGAACCTTTGACTACGAAAAAACTGTCGGTGAATTTTAGTTTTAATTAAAAAATTGATTATATAGCTGAAATTTACATCGCGTTTTTCTCGTTTACAAGTTTTTTTTTTCACATGGGACAATTTTGCTTGGAACGGCAGTATACGTTCTAAAAAAATTTATTCTCAATTTATCTCAAGCTTGATCTAGCATTTAATGAACATTATTTGGAAGAAATTTACAAAATTGTATTGAAATAAATAATCAATTCCAAAAAGGTTTTTTTTTTTTATTTTGATGTGTGACAGATTTTATAAATCTCAAAATATTGCCTTCTTCCTGATTTCGTTGTGTTCTTCAAATTAAAATGATATTATTTTACTAAAAAAATTACTGTTATACTAAGCTTGCAAAATTCGAGAAAAGTATAAAGGTGGTGTATTGAACGCTGCAAGCTTTGTATGGAAATTTCAAATTCTTAAATTTTTGGAGGTGTTCCCGTAAGTTTTTTTTGTTGTTTTGCTTAGTTTGACTTTGTGTGACGATGTGTGACGAGAGGGGGGGTAGGGCTTTAAGTAAAGCTACGTAGCTTTAATTAAATATCGAAAAAAAAAAAAATCAAAACTGTTTTGAGTAATTAAAAAGAGGATGCTTTTTTGAAATTCCATTTATAACTTCTTTCCCTTTTTTTGTTATTTTTTGTATTATTCTTGCAAAATGCTTAAAATAAAAGTGAAAATTATAAACCGATTTTTAAAAATGGGGGGGGGGGTTTATTAAAGCTACGTTATTGTCTAGGGGGGGTCTATGACTTTGTGACGAAATGCTACGAGGGGAGGGAGGGGGGTGTATAAAAACTCCAAAAAAGCTACGTCATTTACTTTTACTTTTCAAACCGTTAACGATTTCGATATACAGAGCTGCAGTTCAGTTTTGGCTAATTGTGGCCCTGATAGGAAGCGTAAATTAGTATTGAGTGTTCACTTATTCTTTGGTAACATTGTCACACGCATATTTCGAAATGTAGGCTAGCTAATTTCATTGCCATACATTTCCGCTGAAAACCGGCAGCAGAAGCAACAGCGATTTAACTTTGTTAATTTCCCTGCTTCCTGTCCCGAATGAGAGGGATTTTTTTTTGTCCCGGAATGGCGCCGCCGTTTATTTCAACAAAACATAGTTTTTGAACCACCACCATGCGTCGGTAGGGTTTAACTATGGCGGAACCACAAGGATGTAGGTATCGCCCGGCGATGAAGAAAAAACGGAATCAGAAGAGAGAGATTTGTTGATTTTAGGGTTCTTATTATGTTCGAAACATGTTCAACTGCCATGGATGGATGATGCACGATTTGAATAGAAGCGGTTAAATGTAAAGAAACTTGGAGTGTGTTTTTATTATTCATCACCTCTCTTTTGAGGGCATAATACATGCACATTATGCCACCGTTCAAGGACACTTTCTTTTACCACGAGATAAGATGTCGGTAGGTACTTTTACCGGGAGATATAGTGTAGAGATGAATACACCGTGATTCGAGTGACGTTTCAAGACGAACCATTAGTGATGTGTATGTAGTTAAAGAGAGACAGGTTAGTTTGCCGACGCGTCGGTGAAGAATGGGGAAATTGTGCGGTTAAAAACATTATAGGTATACCTACAGGCGGCATCGGCACCGCGCAAAGGAAACCCGATAGGGAACAAAAAGCTCCTGTGAGGGGTGTTGGCATTAGCTAAAGTAGTCTACAAACCTATATTTGAAACTGGTCCAAAAACGGTGTAATCTTCTATCGTACTACAGTTCCAACGGCGATGTCGGAACTGATGTTTGCACTCCTGTAGGGAAAATGGAAAATAGTTCGGTTAGGGATTTTGTGTTGTTTTTTTCGTGTTTGTTCGGCATGGGTTACGTTGAATCGTTGCCAATAATAATGAAACGGAATGAACTGTTCAATAGGTCAATTGATGATGGTGGATTCATACCTGGATAGCTGCCCGAGCCCCCCGGCTTATTGCTGGCATCACACTAACATGCTGCGCACACAACTTCTGTTGTCCGCCGCTAAGTCCAGTGACTTTGTAGCACAGATCCGGGTCCAAGTTGATTATATCTTTTTCACTGTGATTGCCTCCATTATTGGTGCCGTCAATCGCAAAAGCCGTACCATTCCTGATGCTTAAACTATTACCGATGGCACTTACGCTGGAACCGTTAAGCGATCCATAGATCGGAACTATTGTGCTATCTTTGGGAAAATTAAACTCTGAGCTGAGTGACCTGTACTGTGGTGCCCGGCGGAAGCGCGATAGTTTCCTATTCATTCCGTTCATGCCCCCACTGCTGGACGCATCGTAGGAAGTGAACGACGCCGATGACGATGGTGGGGGTATAACAGTCGATGAACTGGATGTTAATTGCTGCAACATAAATGCTTTTTGCTGTAGTCTTTGTAGCCGTTTAGCACCTTTTCTACCGGCTTTGGTCTTGTTTGTGCTTGAACTTTGGCTCGACAAACCGTCAAAGGCTTGAACCGGAATGGACTTAATTGGTTTCTCAGTTGGTTTTTTATTTTTTCGATTCCGTTTCTTACCATTTCCTCGGATTTTCGCAGTGCTGGAGCCGCTGCCGCCACGTGTTGGAGTACTATCAAATTCAGCCTCTTCGGCGGCAATCGCCGTTTGTAGCGTGCTAGACGCCGATGCCGCCGTCACCATTGACGATGTTCTGTTCCGCCCGTTTCTCCGGCCAGGCGGTATTCCGACCGACAGTGGAGATTTATTACTTATCTCTTCTCCTGAACCTTCTTTGCCACGATAAATGGCCGGCAATGGTTTTTTATTCTTGATACTCTCTCCGTCATTCCCTTTGATCTCTTTCTTCCTTTCGTTATTGTGGCCGTAATTATTGTTATTATTCTCCTCATCTGGTACGGAATCCGGGGTTTGGTCGTTTTGTAAAAAGACCTGTGGAACTATTGTAATTTTTTCCATTTTGAACATGTCGTCTTTATTATCGGACAGTATATCATGGGAATTCGGCAAAATTTGCCGTGGCATGTTGATTGTCGGCCTCAGTCGTGTGAACTTTTCGGGTAGAACTTTGGGTGAGTTTTGATCTTCTCTAATTTGTAGCACTGGCATCTGATGGTATGGCGGTCTGTAGGTGGTTGTTGTGGATGGAGGCGTCATTTTGGTGGTTGTAGTTGTCGTACTTGGCATTGTTGTACTGACTGGTTCACTTCCATTTTTCGACAAAGAAGGAAAAACCACAAACTTACTCTGAAAACTTTTATCGGATTGGGTCAAATTCTGCAGCATCAAAATGTGCCGCTTTAGGTCGTCAATGTTGGTCGACGATCCATGAAATATGGTCGACGTTTTTTCCTTTTCGTTTGAAGATGTCTTTAGGGCTAACGGTATGATGTACTTTCGGTCCTTCTTACTACTATCATCTGATATCATATGTTCGCTAAAGGCTTTTTTATCCATCTCCACGTCATTCGTAAGGCTATTTTCGGTCGTTATTTCGAAATGATTCACAAACGACGGGGGCGTTGTGGTCAGGAATGTAATGGTCATGTTGCTAGAGAATGTGTTGACCACACCTGCTGATGCTGACAGGCCGGTAAGAAGCTGCTTTTTGCCGTCATCCTTTCGCCCATTTTCGACAGGACGGATAAAGTGGTCCCAGTTCTGCACACTTTTCAGCTTATGTCGTATTTCCGTAAGGTTCAACGAAATGCTGTTATTGGAAAGCACTTCGAACTCTGACCGGAATTGGATGAAAGGTGACTTCAGTCCGAGAGATCTGTAGGGAAGTGAAAAAGATAACATAGAGGGTATTAGGCATACTGGCTTTCATCTTTTTTGTGTTCCACTTAAATCGAGTGTCGTATACGAATGCAAATGTTGATGCATTATCACGGAATTATACAGTGATTTGTCTTGATTAAACGGGCCGTATATCTTGCTTGCGTTTCGAGTGGCCTAAATAAGCGGCGTCACTAGCGATAATATTCAAATAGTAAATGTGACGTTTATGTAGCATGATTGATTTGAAAGAAAAGAAATGAAATTTTATGTACAATTCAAATTCCAAATATTTTGTTAAAAAATGTCAATAAAACGTACATAATCCGGAATAACCAATTTGGGAATAACCGAAATTTAATGTTTAGAATTATGAATGTTTAATTCTTCCGTGCATTACTAATTTTATCAAATGACTATTTTTAAGCTCGTTTGCTTCGGTTGATAAGGTAAAAATTAAAATATTTTTTAGAACTAGAGACTAGAACAAAATTTTTTGTTACTTTAAACTATTTTTTTCAGGCAACTTATTGAAAGTTTTGTAAGTTGATTTAACAAAGATTGAAGAACAATTTTCTTAAACTCATTCTAAGCGTTTTAATATCAATATTCCATTCTGTTTGGAACGTAAGCAAAAAAGTGAAACCTTGTGAGTCGTAGAAAAAGTACCCCTCACTTTCGGCATATTTTCTATATCCGGCCTGTCAGATTTGCTGTGATTCAGACAAAAAGCAGATTACGACAATAGTATTGAAAATCTGTCGTTGATCTGTGCTGTCGTATTTGAAACGTATCAATTTGTTAGGGCTAGGAAAAGCTACTCTACGTTTTGATTGCCCGGCTGGGCGTTCACTAATTTTGATCTCCTGGAGAATTCGCTGGGGGAACTTTTTTTCCCAAACTTCTGCTGATCGGGTGGAGCTATTGTGCAATAGGGACTTTACTGAAAGGCAAACTAGTCTTGATTGAAATTTTGAAAACCTGTAAATTTAAGGAACATTACTTTATGAAAATAATAGCACACAAACAACTGATTTTGATTGGACCATACATTTTAATTTTTATTGGATTTTTAGATCGTTAGACTTGATCTTTTTGCATGAAAACTTTTGATTTTAGTTTTAGAATATCATTTTACATATGCATGATTCTGCATTTTCTTTAATTCACTGTTAAATGAAATGAAATAAGGTAAGTACTTGCGCTTTTAGTTTCTTCTTTTATTTTCAGGATGATGCTGGACTCGTTGCGGCCGTGATGCTCGTTGGTCGACTCGTTGGGGGATCTCGATGAACAGGTAATGGCGGATGACGACGGAGTTAGAGAAGGATTCCAGGTAAGTTGCATGCGGTTCGGAATTGGTCGTCGTAGCCGACGGCTTCGACAGATTGGCCTATGTTGACGGAGGCCAGGTAGGTCACCGTTAGTTTAACGGTCCCATGCGACGAATTGACCTATGTTGACGGAGGTCAGCGTTTCTTAAAGTCCGGGGAGTGGTTCAATGTGCACTTTACACTGTAGGGTGTCTCACGGACAATTGAGTGAGCGTTCTAACTGAATTGGTCGGAATTTTACTAAAGAAGATAGCCCCCCAGGTCACACCATTGCACTAGAACCTCCCAAAATGTAACGGAAGTGGAGGTTTTTTTCACTGATCCCTCGACCTTTGTTGCACCCACACAGTTCACCGGTGTCACGAGGTACAATTGGTGTTTCTCGACACTGGGGAACGAACGGCTTCTTAGTCCACTACACTCGCGCTCACTCAACCGATAACCCGGGAAATTACTTCCGTGTAGGCATCCGGATTACCGTTGTTATACGGATTTTAACGGTTCGAAACGCGATCACTTGTAGCGTGTGATGTCGCAATCAACACTCACCCGGACTAGACTTTGTTAAAGAAGAGCCCTCTTTTGGGGTCCTTCGACCTATATATAGGTTTTAAGCTTCATCTTCTCTCTCTCTCATTTCCGCTTAAGTCCCAGTCCCCATCGATGACGTGTCCGTTGGTTGACAGGATCAATACAAAATTTTGATTATGGTTGGTGTCTTTCAATTCGATGTTTTTGTGGCATTTTATAGCACTTTTTTGAATTTGAATTTTTGAATGTGATGTTCCTTAGAATAATTAAGTAAGGTATCCTAATAAATTTAAACATAGAAAAAATTGACCCTATCCTAAATAAATAAATAAATAAGTGCATGCCAAAACAAATAAATATCTAGACAAATAAACAAATTTAATAATTCCTACACAAAAAGGAACAAACAAGAAAATTGATAAATAATTAAACTAACTAATTTCGACACCAACCTAGAGCTGCTAAATACAGGATAGTATTTAGAAATTTACGAACAATAATAAAAAAAAACATAACAATATTTTCAATATCAAAACCAGTTGACCCGAGCAGCAGAGTTTAAATTGTAAACAGCAGAAGGCTGGTTACAATCTTCCCGTACTCGGGGGAGAAAAAACCCGAGAAAAACTGTGCAATGGACTATGGTGCAATGTCCATCAACCGCGGCTCCCTTAGTTCAATAAGCGCGCTACCGAGTACTGTGATTTTTCATGCTAGGCAGAGGAGCTGCTAAAGTACTAAGTGCTCAATTTTCAAACGGGGTTACAAAGCACGGCCACAATTTTCCTGTACTCAGAACATTGTAACTTAGAAATACTTGTAAATCCATTTCCGCGGCTCCCTTGATTCGATAAGCGCATGCCGAAGCAGTGTCATTCTTTTATGAAACTGCTCCTTCGTTCATTTTTCGAATGGGGTTACAATGCACGGAACGACTTTCTCGTACTGATGAAAAAATTGCAGTATGGAAGTACAAGCACTAATCCGCGGCTCCCTTGGCTCGAAAAATACATGAAAAAGTAGTGAGATTCACTAAATCGTCGAACAACTTTTTGAGCGGGGTTACAAAGCACGGCACAATGCCCCAAAACTTAACGAGGGTTTTTTCTCTGAGGTTAAGCCTCTTGTCAAATTCTCTAGAAGTTTGCCTTTGATCAATCTCAAGATATTGTCTGGATATCTTCCGGTGTTCCAAAGCATCAGCGCAAAACGAAATTTCATTAATACCTCCTGCACGTACAAGAAACATATTTCAAGAACCATTATCCATCCAATCGGTGGGCAAACGAACAGCTTTTTTTTTTTATTTTTTTTTTTGAAAAGGACAAAATTATTTTACACCTTTCTTTAGATACCAATCAATGGCCTGTTTTATCTACAACTTTTAACTACCTTATCCTCATTCATACAACATACATACAAACATTCATGCGGGACTCCGGAATCCTTTTTTTCTCATTCATACACTTCTCATTCCTTTTAAACATTCATACAAGAACTAAGACCTTTAGTATCCTTATTTAAGGATCTAATAAAATATTCAAATACCACTTCCTTTGCAGAATTGGTCAGAAAATCTTGGAAAAAAAATGGGAATACTCTGATAAAATTCATTCTAAATAACCTAGCATTGGTATTCCTTGGAAGTTTTCAGAACTACCCATCTTCTTAAAACACTAACACATCGAGAATTACGGTGGCTGACAGAATTTGTTGGTATAACACGCCTCCGCACTCACCACATGCATTTTAGATTTTGTTGTTGATGTCTACCTTTCTTATCTGCTTAAATTATCCCACATTCGACGACGGACAATGGCTTTCCTGAAGTTTCTGAATGAACGTACCTAATGGTTACTGATATGATATTAGAATTTATGAGAACTTCACTGATTTATTATGCCTTTCGATTAGAACTACAATATCATGAGCGAACAGCTTGTTTTCTTTCTTCTCGTGGAAATTATAACATTTTATTCATCTGAGATTCCATTCTAAATGAAATTTGTACTTATTGGCGCAAATTAGCAGCGGCCCAAATGCCTAAGCTTTTGCCATCCATATCTTCAATTTCGTATGAAGAGGTTCCTATTTTGGTTCGAATTCGGCAAGGAAGGAACAGTTTCCCGTATTTACTGTTGTATCGCTCGGCAGCATTAGATTGCTTCATATTCTTTCGGTACGCGAGTTGACCATCCGTAAAAGCTACGGCTGTTTTCCTATGTCGGAGATTGTACCGTTTTTTACTAGATTCATAAGCCTTATGCAGATTTTGGCGAACTACTTCATAAGTATTTTTAAACATATCTTTCCGTCTCGATTCTAATTCTTGAGGACTAAGCGATTCTTGATGCCGAAATAATTTGTAATCTGATCCCGTTTCTGTAAACTCTCTACCGTGTATTATAAAGTAAGGTGTGAATCCGGTTGGCAAATGCGTACTCGTATTCAAAACCATTTCGATTTCTGAGACACGAGTGTCCCAGAGTCGTTGATCGTCCTGAACATAAGTACGTATAGCCGCATTTATAATCCGGTTCACCCTTTCGACTGGATTAGCTTGTGAGTGATATTTGGAGTTCAGCCAATGTGTTATTCTAAAATGATTCAGCATACTTTTGAACTCCTTTGACAGAAAGCAACTTGCGTTGTCCGTAATGATGATTTCTGGCACTGAATTTCGCAAGAACCACTGATCTTTTAGATTAGCACAAAGCGATGAACTGCTAATATTTCTCACAGGCTGAATCATTACCCACTTTGAAAAGTAATCGGATACTACTAGCATATGCTGATTGCCATGCTTACTACGAGGCAACGGTCCTACATAATCTATCGATATCACTTGCCATGGCTGATTGGCCAATTTCATTTTTCCCATTTCAGCATTAACTGGCTGTGATGGAGCTTTTACTTCTTTGCATGTGCTACATGCTTGAACGTACCGGCGAACATCTGTGGCCATCCTGGGCCAATAATATCGCTGGCGTATTCTCGCGATCGTGCGATCATATCCTGTGTGGAATACCGAATCATGATTCGTTTTGAGAATATCAGGAATTTCATCACTTCGTGGAACGATTTTCCATTCGAAGCGTTGGTCACATGGATTGTTTCGTTGGGACACAAACTTCCACAACGTATCATCTTCTACTCTGAAGTCAACATAATCATCGGGGTTATTTTTAACTTTACTCATCATTGAGGAATGCCAGGATGTAGTAGGAGAATCTATGATTGCAGCTATGCTACGAGATAACGCGTCGGCAACAACGTTGTCTTTGCCCTTGCGATGCGATATCTTCATATCATGTTGCTGCAAACTTAGAGACCACCTGCTACATCTGGATCCTACTTTCCATTTTGTGTTTAAAATATGCGTAAGTGCTGACGAATCAGTGATTAAACTGAAACGGTAGCCTTCCACATATCCGCGAAATGCGTCTATGGATAAAATTGCCGCCAGCGCTTCTTTCTCTGCGGCGTGATAATTCTTCTGCGGTGTTGTCAATTTGTGCGAATAATACGCGATAACTTTTTCTCCGTCTTCCTGCTGCTGTGTAAGGATACCAGCCACTGCCACGTCACTGGCATCTGTCTGGATAATAAACTCGCGATCGAAGTCTGGGCTGGCTAATATCGGCGATGTCACTAGGAGCTCTTTTATTTTAACGAATGCATCCTCTGCAGCTTCCGTCCATTTAATGGATTTGGATTTCGTTTGCAAAAGGTCGCTGAGAGGAGCCGTTACCCTACTGAAGTTGGCGATGAATCGCCGATAATAATTCGCCATGCCCAAGAATCTGCGAAGTTTAGTAATCGTGGTCGGCCTTTCATACTCCACTATTGGGCGGATCTTTTCTGGATTTGCTCTAAGACCTTCGGTGCTTAGCAGATATCCGAGAAACGGAATTTCTGCGACGCCGAACCGCGACTTCTCAACGTTTATTGACAGATTGGCCTCTCGTAAACGTCGCGCAACTTCTGTCAGGATTTGAATATGGTGCCCAAACGTTTCTGTGACCACGACGATATCGTCGAGGTACACAAAAACGAATGGCTCTAGCTCGCCATGCCCTAATACTCGGTCCATAGTTTTCGCTAGGGTAGCTGCACTATTGACAAGTCCGAAACACATCCGAGTGTATTCGAAAAGTCCCCTACCTTGAACACTGAAAGCAGTGTACTTTCTCGAGTCCGGATCTAAAGACACCTGTAGAAAGGCTTCAGTTAAATCAATTGTAGAAAGAAAGTTCGCTTTCGGAAGCTGACCTAAAATGCGTCCCGGATGAGGCATCGGATACGCGTCGCGCACCGTGCGCTCATTAATCTTACGCGCGTCCAAACACAAACGAACTTTGTTTGGCTTGACGACTGGTACACAGTTTAAGGACCAATCAGAATTACTTCTCTGGATGATTCCCGCCTTCAATAATCGCTGAAGTTCGACATCCACCAATGCTTGCACCTTAGGTGACATTACGAATGGGAACTGCCGAACCGGTGGCTTATTTTTCCATTCATCGGAGATTATTATGCTGTGTTGCGCTAAAGGTGTAATCGTTAAGCTCCCCTCATTCGCGGGTAAGAACAAAGTCTTGATTTTCTCGATTGCTTCATTTTGCTCACCCGTGAGCTGTGGATCTGTACTGATATCTACTGAGGCTAAAATTTCACAAAGATCTCCTTCTCGATCTAATCGGGTTGGGTGGATTGAAAATTTATCCCAGAAATTCATGCCACAAATACAGGCTAGCGCTAAATTTGCTACAACTAATGTGGGGATTATCTTGGTAACTCCTCTAAACTGAAAAGGGAGATCAACTTGTCCGAGAATCTTCAATTTGTCTCCGCTGGCTGATCTTAGTGTTAACGATTTCTCAAGAGTGCTGAGTTTTTTGGATTTTAATTTTGTATAGAGTTTCTCACTAATGATGGTATAGCTACTGCCACTATCAAGCAGGGCTTGGATGGTTTGGTTGTAAATAATCATTGAAACGAATGGTCGGTTATCATTGGGTTCTGGTAATGAGATCTCACACACCTCTGGTTCATTTTCGTACTGTTGATCAGTAACGAGTTCCCAGAATAACTGTGGAGATAATGACGGTTGGATATTTCTCACGCTTGCGTTGTTGCTCCAGCCGAACCGCGATTTTGGTTCGCTGGGCTCCCGTTTTTTAAACAATAGGGACAGCAGTTGGTTGGAAACCCTCTGAGTCCACAGTTTCCACATACGATGATTTTAGGCATTCGGCACACAGCAAAGTGATGACCATCTCTCCCGCAATTCACACATGAATTCGGCGGTGTTGGTTTGTGGGCCCGCACCACCGATTCCAATGTCAGAGCTGGTTGAGATGGTGCACCGACCGCACTGGTGCTTGGCTGGTTAGCTAGATTTGTGGAACTGTAAGTATTTGATCTTCCAGGCTGAGGATTTGTGTTGGCTGAATTTTTAAAGTGATAAGAAGTTTGATTGTTGGCTCGACCATTATTGGATGGCCCCGAGTGGATGGCTGCTGCCTGCCCAGAAGATGATGCTCTGGGTGGATCGTTTTTCTGCTTTGTCTTATTTGATTTAACATTTTCTGACACCACATTAACCGATTTTTCTAAACCGAAAACCTTGTTATAAGCAGAGAAGTTTAAGGCATCTAACTTCTGACCAGCAGCTACGAGTGAGGTAAGATCGTAAATTGGCAAAAATGCCATTTGCCGTTTATAATCGATCCGCATATTTTGTTGCAAAATTTGCACTTTTTCGAAATCGGGTATTTGGTTGCTCATTATTCG
This sequence comes from Uranotaenia lowii, assembly GCF_029784155.1. Lineage (NCBI taxonomy): Eukaryota > Metazoa > Arthropoda > Insecta > Diptera > Culicidae > Uranotaenia > Uranotaenia lowii. The sequence goes on along the minus strand of NC_073692.1, from coordinate 247,508,161 downwards.
ACATTGGCCATCAATTTCGCAGAAAAACTCATAAAAGGATTCATTTTTCTGCTGTCGTCTTTGGTAGATTTTCATTTTAATTAACGCGTCTAAATCTGGGTGCATAAAAGTGCGTTTTAACTCAAACACTAAATGTTGCCAGTTCATGAGCGAACCCGTTGACCTCTGGGTCATAAACCATTTCAAAGCTGAGCCTTCGAAAAGATGAACAGCAGAAGCAAAAAGTTCTGGTTCCGAAATTCCTTCCGCAATAGCTAGTGCATTAACGATTTCTAGAAACTCGTTGAGTTTAAGTCCCTGATCATCACCTCGGTACTTATTGATGCTCCATTTTGATACCGGCAGAGTGTGACGCGAATATTGTGGAATCTGATATTGAGAAAATCGAGGAGGGTTGAGTTGTGTGTTCCTAGAATTTTGTGGAACTGAGTGTTCAGCTCGGTTTGGATGGTTTGTGGGTGCAATATTGACTGGCTGATGTGTTGGATTTAAACTGAAATTATTACTATTGTTTGGAATGGATGGAATATTTGTGACCGGTTGAAAACTTGTAACTATTGGTGGCATATTAGAATTAAAATTTGAGTTTGCTGGTTGAAAATTATGGTGATTTTGTAATGGAAAGCTATTTGGCAATTGTGGAAAATTTTGATTAGTTGAAATAGAAGAAAACGGATTTTGGATGTTGCAATTTGCTGATTCGTTAAGTGATGAATTTATCAACCCTACTCCGGCGATTCTCTCAGATTGATGATTATCATCAGTCTGAGTTTCTATATTTTTACATTCTGTTCTTTTTGCAAGTTGTGCTTCAAGATCCATGATTCTCAAATGAAGGCCATGAATCCATTCCTGATCTTCTTGGTTTAGGATGGACAATTGTTGCCTGGATTCGACTACTGATGGGATAATTTGATTAATTGGGTTTTCGATTTCCATTACCGATTTTTCGATGGGTTCGGGGTAAGGATGATCATCATAAAAAGGTTTCATGATAGCAACAATATCTGCCAACATGTTTTGCATAGTGCAGAGTAGATTAGGTGAGCCACGAGAAGAAGTCAACATAACTGCCACTCGCATACCAATATGGGCAAGCCGTGCTAAACATGATCGTCTAATTGCTGCGTTATTCTGATTGGTTTCTAACTCCTTTCTAATTTCCTCAAACTTTTTAACGCAAATTTCCCTTTCTTGATCTGCATCGCCCTTGAACGATAAACTTGATAAACCTAAATTTTCGTCTTTTTCCACTTTCAATCGATCGCGAAGGCATTTTCGTTTTCGAGACAATTCTAGTGAAGCTGTTGCGATAACATCTCGTGCTTTAAGTTCATGATCGAGTTCGTCCTCATCAAGCAATTCAACTCGTATCTCATGATACCATTTTGATATCAGTTCTAATGCTTGATTGAAATTAATCTCGGATTCTGCCATTGTGTCCAAATATACTTGCTGCTACTAATTGAAATTAATGTGGATAATTTAAATATTGTTGATTATGAAAAAGGTAAAGTATTATTTTTGTGAGGCGGTATGTTTTTGTTAATTTTAGCGGGTATTAATAACGAAAAATTAATGAAGGTAGGTAAAAGTCGGAATTGTTGAATATATAGGTCCTTTTGAATATTTGTTCTGTTTGCGCTGTTGTTTGGATGGTAATGATTGGTGAAATATATCGCTGTGTTCGCGAGTTTGGCTAATGATGGCTAATATCAATTAGCAGTTCGCAATTAACATAATCATTTGCAAAGATAAACCCCTTCGAATATCCTTCGCTTCCCAAGAGAAATCTCTCCGGATAAACTTTTCGAGAAGACACGCGATATTGTATTGATGATTTTTGAAGTTATGAAAATATCGAAATTCTCCGGGAGACCGATAAAAAAAAATCACTTTTGGTCCTAAAAAAGTGATCTTTTTTTCTTCTTATTATTATTATTGCAATAAAATTTTACCGTTGGGCGCCAAGTGAAACGTACCACTTAGTTAGTGCTAGGAAAAGCTACTCTACGTTTTGATTGCCCGGCTGGGCGTTCACTAATTTTGATCTCCTGGAGAATTCGCTGGGGGAACTTTTTTTCCCAAACTTCTGCTGATCGGGTGGAGCTATTGTGCAATAGGGACTTTACTGAAAGGCAAACTAGTCTTGATTGAAATTTTGAAAACCTGTAAATTTAAGGAACATTACTTTATGAAAATAATAGCACACAAACAACTGATTTTGATTGGACCATACATTTTAATTTTTATTGGATTTTTAGATCGTTAGACTTGATCTTTTTGCATGAAAACTTTTGATTTTAGTTTTAGAATATCATTTTACATATGCATGATTCTGCATTTTCTTTAATTCACTGTTAAATGAAATGAAATAAGGTAAGTACTTGCGCTTTTAGTTTCTTCTTTTATTTTCAGGATGATGCTGGACTCGTTGCGGCCGTGATGCTCGTTGGTCGACTCGTTGGGGGATCTCGATGAACAGGTAATGGCGGATGACGACGGAGTTAGAGAAGGATTCCAGGTAAGTTGCATGCGGTTCGGAATTGGTCGTCGTAGCCGACGGCTTCGACAGATTGGCCTATGTTGACGGAGGCCAGGTAGGTCACCGTTAGTTTAACGGTCCCATGCGACGAATTGACCTATGTTGACGGAGGTCAGCGTTTCTTAAAGTCCGGGGAGTGGTTCAATGTGCACTTTACACTGTAGGGTGTCTCACGGACAATTGAGTGAGCGTTCTAACTGAATTGGTCGGAATTTTACTAAAGAAGATAGCCCCCCAGGTCACACCATTGCACTAGAACCTCCCAAAATGTAACGGAAGTGGAGGTTTTTTTCACTGATCCCTCGACCTTTGTTGCACCCACACAGTTCACCGGTGTCACGAGGTACAATTGGTGTTTCTCGACACTGGGGAACGAACGGCTTCTTAGTCCACTACACTCGCGCTCACTCAACCGATAACCCGGGAAATTACTTCCGTGTAGGCATCCGGATTACCGTTGTTATACGGATTTTAACGGTTCGAAACGCGATCACTTGTAGCGTGTGATGTCGCAATCAACACTCACCCGGACTAGACTTTGTTAAAGAAGAGCCCTCTTTTGGGGTCCTTCGACCTATATATAGGTTTTAAGCTTCATCTTCTCTCTCTCTCATTTCCGCTTAAGTCCCAGTCCCCATCGATGACGTGTCCGTTGGTTGACAGGATCAATACAAAATTTTGATTATGGTTGGTGTCTTTCAATTCGATGTTTTTGTGGCATTTTATAGCACTTTTTTGAATTTGAATTTTTGAATGTGATGTTCCTTAGAATAATTAAGTAAGGTATCCTAATAAATTTAAACATAGAAAAAATTGACCCTATCCTAAATAAATAAATAAATAAGTGCATGCCAAAACAAATAAATATCTAGACAAATAAACAAATTTAATAATTCCTACACAAAAAGGAACAAACAAGAAAATTGATAAATAATTAAACTAACTAATTTCGACACCAACCTAGAGCTGCTAAATACAGGATAGTATTTAGAAATTTACGAACAATAATAAAAAAAAACATAACAATATTTTCAATATCAAAACCAGTTGACCCGAGCAGCAGAGTTTAAATTGTAAACAGCAGAAGGCTGGTTACATATTAGCAAAACTTAGACAGTTGTTCCACAGCCTGACTTCCGAAATCCTTCTCTTTTTCATACTTTTTCAGTCATCCAAGCCGTGCCAAGGCAAGCACTGCTCGCTCTAGCTCTTTATGTGTGCCCAAGATAGGTAGATCAAAAGGTATGACATTGCGCTTAACCTCAATCGACAAAGCCGTGTAAACACAGGGTCAAAAATAGTTATGAAATTTAGAACAATATGTATGGGATTTGAAACATAATTTCAATTTATGGAAGATTGAGGGGTCTTATTGTCCAAATAAGTAATCAGTCGTATTCTTTGAAATACGTTGTGAAGCAATTAGTAAAATTTATGATCAAAAGCTCTCTTTATTTTGACTACGAGACAGTTTTTCTTTGGCAATTTAGCAGTATTTCAGCAAAATATTCGAATTTCGGAAAGCATTTTTTCATATGTAGTTTTAAAAATATGGTAAAAAAATGACTTGTTGCAATTTGCAATGAATGCTTCTGTATTTTAGACACTAAAAAATTAAAAAAGTTTCACTTATAAAGAATTCAGCAAAAAGCTATATTTTTAAACTCTATAAAAAATCCACTTAGGAAGCATGTTTTCCATCCGCAGAGCGCTTAATGCATTGTAAATACTTTGGTTAACATTTCTATATTTTTTGCAGAATTTTAAAATCAGTAGTTTTATAAGAAAACTAATATTTAAACAAATTTCCATACATTTCTGTGAAATTTCTATAACTATTTTTCGGTTGGCCTACTAATACATATGCAAGCAACGGAGTAGTATACCTAAGGAATCTAGCTATCCTGATGTGTGCCTACCGTTGTGTACTCTGCAAAACGAATGCTGCGTAATTTTATTTACAAACAAGTACTCGTGTCGTGCAGCACATATCATATCAGCTGCTGGAAGGTACCATTTTATCAATTATACTAATTTATTGTAACATCATCCATGCCCCCGCGCGCCATTCGCTCTTTTCCGTGACGGTACTCATACAATTCTTCAATTTGGACCTTGTCATTCAAAGGAAGCCGACCGGTCAAAAGAAGCACTTGTCAAAAGTTGACACATTTTGAATAACATTCAACTTGATCTTCTCGACTGGTTCATCTGGTATTCACTTGATAAAATCTATGCTCATACAAAGGAGCTCATCCACTTTCAGAGTATGGGAAGCATATCCCAATTCACATTTTTTTGGGAAACTGTTCTCAGTTTTACAGCAATGTTTCACCACTTTTACGATATTTTTTATACAGAGAAAGATTAAGAAAAATCAGTATTGTAAGATTTCCATTCAGCAAGAATTTAGAAAAAAAGTCTGTTCCAAGCCTAATAAATTTGTATGCACGGCTCATCAAATAATTTAAAAAAAAATTCTGACTTAAGAAAATACTGTGAATAGAATTTTTGATAGAAGGGATTCCAAGTTTTCAGTTTTTTTAGCAGCTCTTCTTTTAAAAATTCAAATACTGACTGTAAGTAAAGTAAGCAAGCAGATTTTTCAAAATTTTCTCACTTATGGATAGAAATTTAGTTCTGAATATTGAATTTCTAATGAACCTAATCTTGGAGGTTTTGGTTTCATATTACTAAAACCAAATTTATATTTCAGATTTTGTATCCAGTTTAGGCTTCTTGATTGATCAGTTTGACTCATCATAATATTTAAATAGCTCGAGAAGCTGACGCTTAAAAGGAAATGCAATTTTAGAGTTCAAAATAAATTTAAAGTTTAGAGTAGGTAGCTTAGAATAGAAGCGATCTTTAGACACATTCCACCGTGACGTGAAATCGCTTTTCCGGACTTTTCTGCACTGTTATCGTTCTAGAAGTCAACCAATTTACTTGAAAATGAAAAAAATTGTAGCAAACGGTCGCAAATTGAATTTCCTTCAAAATGAATACAATTTGGTCATTTTAAAATTTAAGTTGTTTTTGTTGTGACCAATTACTTTTGTGACGTGAATTCACGCTAGAATTAACCATTTCGGACTTTAGTACATACATCCTTGAATTCCTGTTCTCTCTGTGGAAATAGAATATCGGTGTCTTCGAATGAGTTGTAAAGAAAATAATTACCCACAATTTGATGTACGCAGCTTCTCGATTGAACAACAACGAACGAAGTTATGCTGATTTGAAGTTGTGACGTGAATTCACTCAGCTCAAACAGAACAGGGTAGTTGACTGAATTCACGTCACGAAATATAAAGTTATACTGTGGCTATACTGAACCATTCTTTGGAGTCTTCAAATTTTATGTAGACTTTCAAAAACGATATTTTGTTGTTCCGACTTTTAAATCATAAATTTTTAGTATCTGCACCTAACTTTTTCCTTATTTTGATTGGCACTTGAATAGCAACATATTGAGGGATCATATGTTAAAATAACTACTGTCTTTATTTAAAGATTCACCAAAAAAATTTTTTTTATTTTTTTTTCAATTTTTTGCATTTTTATTTGAAAATAATGAACTTATTAAAAAATCAACTTAATTATGCTCGATTTGTTAAAATCCGACCACCTGGAGGGTCAAAACAGCTTTCAGAGCACATTTTCATATAAAATTTAACGAAAAATCAAATTTTGTGACGTGAATTCACTCATTCGCGCTGTTGTAACTCAGCTAGATTCCAACCGATTTCTATAAATTTGAGTGTTTCAGAATCGTCTTATCATTTTTGAAGAAAATCTCATTTTTTTATTTAAAAAAAGTTAGAGTTTTCTCGTTAAGTTAAAAACTTCCCTTTTTTTGTGACGTGAATTCACTCATTTGCGACTGTTTTTGTTCGCTTTTCAAACCAACTATATTGGATATTAACAAATTCTTTTTTCTACAAAATGAAGCCGTGTTTTTTGGCTTCTGAACATACTAAAAATATTTCCGAAAAAAAAATCATCCATATATTAAAATTAATGATTTTGTAAAAGTTGTCAAAAACACCACTTTTTTCAACAAAAAAACTGATTTTCAAAATCATCTAACACATGTGAAAAAAAACTTTTTTCTCTTTTTTCGTTGGTTTCGTGTGATTTGAATTATCAAAATTATAGACAATTTTGAGATTTTTTGAAACGCGAACGGATAAAAATCACTTTTGAGCGGTACAAGCGCGTGGAATGTGTCTTTAGACGTTAGTTAGACCATGCTGCACTGCGTCAAATCCACTTAGGATCAATATGAACAGAATGCAGTACAAGATGATAAACAACCCTTCAGGACACAAGTTTAAGATAGGACAAGGTTGGGTTAGAGACTTCATCTTCCTCCATCGGTGCTTGATTCGCATCTTCACCAAAACCTTAGTCAAGAGCTTCTTGGGGTGTTGCAGTAGACTGAGTCGATTTGGGGTCATTTTTGAATTTCTTAAACCCTGGGGTCTTAAAAGCTTCGGCTCCATGATTTTTGCAGATTATTTAAGTAACGTTTACATGAGTAAATTTTAACTTTCATATTTGTTTGTGAAAATTGAATATTTATTTTTGCTGAAAAATCAACATCATTGTTGTTTCTGCTCCAGCCTGAAATATTGTACATCGCGTAGCTTTTGAAAGAACTTTTCAAAATCTTCAGACATGCTAACTTTATATTCCAACAATCACTCTGCAAAATTTTGAAAGAAATCGTAGCGTAGTTTCTGAGATATTGCAGTTCAAATGGTCAAGGTTAAAAAAGTCCTATTTTCGTAGAATTACTGTATCTCTGGTAAAACAATCTTTAGAAAGCTCAAAATTTGACTTATAATAGTGTGATGGTTGATCTTTCGTACGCAGAAAATTTTAGCAAAAAATATTTTAAAAATAAAATGTTATGAAAGTTCAAAGTCGAATTAAAAGTGCGCGTGCTTCCAAAAATAAAAATAAAAATAAATAAATCTATAAATTCAAGTAAAAAAACAAAAATAAACTAATAAGAATAAATTACAAAAAAAAAATCAATAAATAAACAAATTTACTCCTCCTTCTCCCGGGCTTGACCTCTTTTGAAGGGGGTCGTCCATACGAAATAAATGCTATATTACAGATATTGGCGTTATTTTACATCGAATTTTCAAAATTTCAAAATTTTCACATGAGTGTTTTGAAGGACGAGCAATCAATTTCGGGCATTAAATTCAGGGTCAGGAGTCGGTCAAAGGGGCAGTCCATATTAACTATTCATTTTTGTTGCAATATTAATGCTAGAATACATTGGATTGAGATGGAAATTTGCACGTGGGAGTTTTTAGGGACGGATAATTGATTTCAGGAATTTAGGAATTAATCCTGATTTCAGGATAATTGATTTCAGGAGAAATTGATTCAGGACTCCCTATGAACACCGATGTAACCTGATTCATCTTGATACGCTATCCCGTAGTAGGAAGTTCCTGCAATGTTTATTCACATTCGACTTACTGAGCATCAATATTGAAAACAACGATCTCCTGGATTGCATAAATTTGTATGCTCCTACACGTCCGCTGAGGAACCAAATGCTTCTTTGGATTCCATCTCATCGAACCACGTATGGCTACTACAACCCAATAGACACATGTAACCGTTATTTTAATGAGTGTGTTAATATTTTTGATTTTGGTATGTCTAAGCAATCATTTAAAAATAGGTTAAGGCATCTCTTAGAACAATAAGTCTGTGCGAATCAATATTTTTTCGAAGACTAATAAATAAATAAATAAAAATTTGGGCTCAAATGAAAGGGGAAAGCCAGCTTTCGAATGTTGCAAAAATTAGCGATGATATTTTTCGAAAAATAAAGTTTTCTACCCAAAGACACCTCACGGTGTCTGTACTAAAAACAATATTATAAATAAAAATAAATAAAGTCTCCAAATTACCTTCAAAATCTCCTTCTATCGAATGTCCTTCTTTTATATATTTTATTCTGGTAAGACTAATGATGTACTGATCTAGGAAAGTCAGATTGAGCCCAATGTATGCAACTCTAAAGTTTATTGAAAATTTAAACATATGAATTTTACAGCGCGAGTAATTTATTTCAGGTGTCAAATTTTGGAAAAAATGGTACCCTTTACCTTAACCTATTAATATGGTCGTCCATGTTTATTGTTCAATGTTTTTGAAATAATTGCGTTATTAGGCATAGGATTGAAATTAAAAAAAAATCATTCACGAGAGTGTTTCGTTATTATGCATCTGATCAAGACGAAAATTCACGCAGAGTGTCTTTTGACGGTCAATTAATTTCATATTTTGAATTTCAGTTTGAAAGACATGCAAAAGGGTATTTTTTACAATATCGTTGTGAAATGCATCCCAATTATCATTCAACCACAAGCTCCTCTTCTAATATATAAAGAAGTTCAAAGCTAAACGGAGTTCGTACGAGATCAGCTAGTTTAGTATAAATGGTAATCAAATCAATAAAATCATTCCAGTCCGAGTTAGTTTTAATCATCATTTGAAATTAGAAATTAAATTTTGATATCCTAGTCAGAATTTGATTTAGCATTTCATTCAAAATTTGATTCATGGTTTTCAAAACTCATATGCATTTTCATTATTTTGATGATAATTGACCAACATAAAAAAACATCCTGCCCCTGAGTGCTTAGGGGGCATCCATTAATAACGTAACGCTCCTTGGGGGGGGGGGAGAGTAAGTTCGAGCGTTACGATTTGCGACATAGGGGAGGGGGAGAGGTTTGCTCATCGTTACGTAACGATTTTTTTCCTAAAATTTTTCGTGTAATCGCAGCTGTTTTGATGTCATGCAATTTTTGCAGAATGATAAGCTAACCAAAATCAGCCTAAAATGTGCAAGCATCAATAAGATTGAAACTGATTTTTTAAACTTTCCTCTTTAAAGATTCTGAGATAGACTCGTTAAAATGTGTATTGGATGTCCGTGAAATAACCGTTGGAAAACCGAAAATTAGGTACATTTATTTACTCCCAATAACTCAATTCAATCTTAACATGGAAATTTTTCTATTTTTTTACAATTGATTTTAAAAATGCAATTTTGGTTATTCCGATAAATATTACTAAGTGGAGGGGGGGGGGGGGATAAATAGCATCGTTACGTAATTTTCATAGGGGGGTACGTCGAAGCATTACTATTTGTGACATACGGGGAGGAGGGAGTCAAAAAAGTGCATTTTTTGCGTTACGTAATTTATGGATGCCGCCTTATTACATATATTGATTCATTTCTTAAACTTAATTCTTATGCAGATTTCAGACATAACAAAGCTTTTTGAAATGGTGATCCAGAGTTGAAAAATTAGATTCTGATTCATCATTCAAATTTCATATTTAAATTCAGATTCACAAGTCGGATTAAAAAAAAAAATGAAATGATGAATTGAAATTTGAACCCAAAATACCAGAAATTATAAATTTATGAGTGAGGACTCTAAAATAAACTTTTTGGCTAATATTTGAAACACAGATCTGGAATAAAAATTCGGAAATCGATTTTGTTTTGTACATTTGCATTTAAGTAATTGTATTGGAATGCGGAAACAGATTCCAAATTCATATTTTGAATTCAGGCTCAGAATTCAAATTAAGAATTAAAATTAAATATTCAGATTCACATTAAGCTCAAAAATAAAAGAAGCTATCATTTGAATTGTCTTCTTTTTTAATCTAAGTCAGATTTTATACACAATACAGCTACAAATCAAAACCATAAAGTACAATTTGAGTATACTTCATCAATTTTATTTGATGAAGAAAAATCTGATATTAAGTTGGAAAATAATCATCCAAAGGAATTTAATCATGGAATTGAGTTTTTTTAATGAAAAAAATTGAAACATTTTTTTTCGATCTTAGAAAGCCTAAAGGGAATTCCGTATTTTCTTGGTGTATTGTTTTAATTTATTAACATTACAGTTTTTTCAAGAGCTGAATAACAAACTAAAATCTTAAATTTCTATCAAGTGTGCAAGAATCAGATTTCAACCATCGACATAAAATTAACCAAATTTTTAAAAGTAAAAGTACGAGATCAAAATTTAGCAATTTTAAAATTTTGATCTAAATGTAATATTTTAGTATGAAATTTTGTTGGAAAAGACTTCATTACATAAATGTAGCTAATCATGTTGAAGATTTAAGTACCGTAAACTGGGGGAAACTTTGATCACCGGGGTAACTTTGATCAACATGAAATTTTTGCAGATGTTCATCATTACTAAGTCTGAAATTAAAATATTTGAAAACTGTTTTCTACGTTTGAAACCCTTTAGTTTCAAATAGGCTAAACTTGGCTAGTCGTTCGAGTTTTTTTTTGTATATTACATAAAATGTAGTTTTGAATTTTAAAATATCTGTTTTTTTTTCAAAGACTCACAAACAAACACCTCTCCTGATAAAATCATATAATTTAGAAGCAAATTGGTTGTTTTATATGAAAGTTTAACTTTTTCCTTTGTATTGGTATAGTTTAAGAGTTATTTTTATGGTCATTCTATGATAATTTCTGGATATTAAAAAAACGGACATTTTCTATGAGAAAGCCTGTAATACACAAATGGCTAAAAACCCTATCAAATGGCTAAGTTTGAATAAAAAAGAACATAGGAACAGTGGGAGGACCTAGGGAATTGCATGAAGGTAAAATTTCATTTGTTTTTGAGGCCAAAAAATATTGAGAAATGTTTATAATTTTTGCCCCTAAATGTATGCAGCAACATTTCCATCTTTTGAGTATATTTGTTTTTGAAAAAAAAAAAAACGTTGAAAAATTCAATTGAGTCCAATCAACAAATAACTGTCATTGACTTTTTAAACCTACTAAACAATAATTTTGAACATGTTGAGATACGTAAAAGGCATGCTGATCAAAATTATCCCGAAACATGAAATCTTCTTTAGCAACAAACATTTAATTATAGCCACTTATGTCGTTTGATATTCTGCTATTAATGATCACAATTTATACTCCTTACCTCAGTAAGCATTTTAAAACTTTTAAGTGTTACAAAAAAGTAACCCCTGCCAGAATATTCAAACTGGAATTAAAAAAGTGATCAAAGTTTCCCCAGTTTACCGTTTGTTTTTTCTTAAGTTACTAACTTAAAATTGAATAATCAAAAAGTACTAAACACATTTAAAAAAAAATTATTGATGAATTGTTAGAGCCAAAATATTATAGAAAAAAATCGGTCACCAAAAAGAAAAACTTAGAGCTAATGTATTTGTGTTTATTTAAAGATCATCATTTGTTGTTCGAGTAATTTGAATTGCAAATATCTTGAAGCAACCCAATATTCATAAAAATTTCATTAATTTCTGGAAAAAACTATTACAATTTCGACTCATTATAACAAAGTGGCATTATGTTTAAAGAGTCACACTTGTCTTGTTATACTGTGCAATAACTTTTCAAAGCTTTTGCCGGTGTCAAAAGAGATAAATCAAATTCACGCTAATCAAGTCTATTAGCGTACGATGTGACGTGCTGCCACCCATTGTGCTGTAGCTTCAGATTATATACTTCGTCACCCGTGAACCTACGTTATTTTTCATCGTTTCCCAGCGTCTGTGGATCTTGGTGCTACAATAAGACACCATCTCCCCTCATTAATACACATTACCGTATTCCGGTTCATAAATTATACCACAAAAGTTAAATCCTTTCGGTCTGTCCCGAGCCACGGAGCAGCTAACCGAACGCACTTTTTTTTAGACCGGTAGGAATACAAACGAATGAAAGGCGACGACACGGTCGCTCACGAGTTGGTACGAGAAATGCTCTGCTCATGGACCGTTTAATATGTTATAAGCATATACTCTCCTATGCCAAATGATTGAAACCGGCGAGCACGAGGAAGCAGAATAATAAATATATTCCTGGAATTAACGCCATTTCAACACCATGCATCAGCTACCACAACCACACGGTCCGGTATCGTGTGGGCCTGCAATGGGTTCCATTGGGTCCAACCAAACCCCACAGAGAGAGGATCTTGATCTTGTGTTTTTCTTATTACTCGTCTCAGAGCGGAAGGCATCTCTGGAAGAACCTCAACAGCTCAGATGTGTTCATACAAAATTAATCAGGCCCGATTAAAGATAAACGAACAAATCACATTTTATAGATTTTTAAGCATCTCGATACACTGCAAACCCATACACAAGTATCGAGTTTCAACTTCTTGACTTTGTAAATTTACAATAACATGATATTTTAGCTGGTTTCCTTTCGGATCGTTTTCGCTTTCATTCACATCGTTCGAGTTTGTCTCCCCGTACCTACGTATTACGGACTACGGTACGGTTGTGATTTTTTTTTCCTTTTTGTCATGGCAAGAAGGAGACTTGTGGTGTCTTAATGGGAGGAAGGATTTGTCCATTGCTTGCCATACGATAATGTACACAAACCTTTAGTGTAAACAAGAGGTAACCCTGTCGAAGCGCTTTTTTTTGCTGTACATATGAAAATGATTTACTTGAGCCGCGTGCAGGCAGCTAATAAACATTGCCGTCTGGTTAAGCCTCAGCATATGTGTTTCGGGAAGGCTTTTTTGATGTTTTAGTGGGTGGTGATTTGAGTAGCAAAATAATTCAATTTTTCTTTGCTGTCGGTGGGTGTGAAGCATTAAAACAAATTTGACGTGCTTTATCTAAGCTGACAAATCAGAAAATGTTTAGATTTCATTCGGGTGTGACCGTGGAGGTGACATCCTCGTTTTTTAATTAATTTAGGTGTTTGCCCAAACGACGAAATGTCACAGTCGAAAGGTTTATTAGAAAAATAAATGTTCGCGAAAACAAAATGAAACAGAAGAGTAAAAGCCATTAAACCTAGCGCCATGCTTGAGAATATTGAACAAAAGGTAATGTTTAACCGTAATTATTTCGAGAATGAATTAAAAATAAAACTTAGGGTCTCTCGTTCTGCGAAGTCATGTTTTGAATATTCATAAACAGCTTCAAGAAAGACTGTGCAATATATGAAGAATTAAATATGAATGTAAGGCATAGAGAAATAAAAACCAGATGGAGAAATAAAAAAACACATAGATCAAACCGGTGCAACAATTTGAAACCTTCACTGACCAGTCAATTTTATTTTTCATCTAATGACATGTTTTGATGAACCTTATAATTAAAGCCATCCTATGTAACACATAATAAAACGATATTTTTTCATCCATACTTAAAATAGTGACCATGCACACTGGCTGTCAACTTTCCCAACAACTGCAATGAAACCTTTTCGATTCCGGGACGTGTTCTCTAATTCAGTTCCATGGTATTTTGAGTCATCAATCTTCATACTAAAAGAAAAACGCCTTTTGGTGTGTTGGACGGAATACAACTCTGTGGCCTTTTTATCATTAGCTCGTTTGGAGTGTTTTACAACATAAGCCGATACCGGTATCGGATGGATTATTAGCGAGTCTTTCGAGACGAGACTAAGATATCGGCTAGGGTCTCCGGAGCATCGAAGACGGAGTCTTCACTACGGGTACGGCGAGAAGTGTAAACGCCATATCGCGCCCTCGTCGCATTAACTCGTGCGTGTATTTTAAATCTTTCGCACCCACCCGTGTCTCGATATTAATCGACGGTATGGTCGAAAATATAACAAACCTGGGAAGGAAAGATTTTTCATTTGTGTTTTAATCTATATTAATATATTCGCTCATAACTCATCAGCCGGATTAAAAACCATCGTTGGAGTAGCCGATGGTGTCGCAGAGGTGCTCATCTGGTTATTGAGGCAAAGACTTTGTCACAGTGGGGTTGAAATGGAGTATTTAAGAACAATTTAACCTTTCGATTCGTTTAAATAAGTTTTTCAACACAACTAATCGCAACAGAGTGAGGAGAAACATTATATAAAGTACACCGGAGCAAGTGCAAACAAATCCGTTTTCTCCCACAATTAAAAATGACGAAATTAAATTTTTCTCCTTAAAATGATCTTTCAGCATCAATAAACAGTTTTAAGAAGAATTGTTTATTACTATTTTTAGAAGTGAAAAAAATCTGTCCTCGTATGCACTTGCCCTTGTGTACTTTTGCTAAAATATTTTAAGTTTGAATAACTGTCAGTTTGTTTGATGTTATGTGGCTTACATGACAATTATAAATTTTCTTCAAAAATATTCTTTAACTTTTTAACAGTGAGAAATGATTATTCATAGTTCCTATTTTTTCTAGACGCGCGAATCACTTTTTTCACTTTTTTAAAAACATTATTCTAGATTTGTGCGATTTTACTTTGTGTACGAGGCTTTTAAGCATATTGCTTTTGTGCATATGCATTGATTAGGGGAGAATGAGGATACTTGATCCCTGGGGATACTTGATTCCTTTGCTATATCTCGAAACTGGAATGTCTTACAAAGATCAAATGTTCTAGAAAAATGTGCCAAAATGAGCAAAATATCAATGCTTGTAGTTTAAATTTTTTTTAACAAAATAATTGTTTGAGTAATTGAACTTTGTTTGAAAAATTTCACAAGATGTAACTTTAAGATCTTTTTTCATCACTTTAAAATGTTCCTTACGTGGAAAAATTATGAAAAAAATATTTGTTCCAATGTATCAATCGTTCGAGCGTAAAATGAACTCTCAACTTTTTTCAGAAAAAGTTTTCTAAAATGTTGATTATGGGTACAATTGATTCCCTAGATTTGGGTACAATTGATCCCCCTTCCAAACGTCATATTCTTCTTCTGAATTGATCGTTATGGTTGCTGATTACGAAATTACTAATATTTATCCAAAAACTAATATTTATCAAACAATTGTCTGAAGAAAAAAGCAAAAATAATTAATTTTCTCTTAATTATAAAAAATAGCGCCTTTAAGTATGCAATAATATTAGCGTTGAGACAAAGTTATAGAATTTTCTTCTTATGTCTGCTATAAATTGTGAAATGAGAACAAACATGACCAAAATAGTCAATTAACATTCTATCTTGAGGTTTTGTTTGATTTTTTTTACAAGGATTAGGGCTTCCTGAATAAAAGATCAAGTCTCCCCGAACTTCAGAAAAATCGCAATTTTTTTACTCCCACGAAAATGCTTCTAGTTCATCAACGGGTTCAAGAATCGTTCTAATTTTTGGAGCATAGAAACTTGAAGTTACAAGCTGTCAGAAAATGTAAAAGACGGCGAGTTGCTAAATTTTTCCAAAAAGATATGGTGAAAATAAGAAAAGGGGATCAAGTATCCCCACTCTCCCCTACTGTTTGGCAGTTTATTGCATACTCAAAGGTGCTTATCACGCTGACTGATCGTTATCACTGAAAGATGCCTCTATGAAGACGCGATATTCAAGCAAGTTGTTGAATATTGCATTTCTTATGCATAAATACCATATTCTTTAAGACAAAAACACTAGCAAAATATTAAATTTCAAATATTCACCCACGATAATGGAGCGAAAAAAAAAAGTCTGTTGCTAACTAGTCATGGCCTACCTTAAAACATTCAAAAAAGCTGCTAACAAACAGCTTAAGTTGAAAATTAAATTTTTATATTTTTATTATTTATTTTTGTTGTGATAATATCCATAAAAATGTAGGTCTAACAATACTGTAAAACCTGGATTTTCTATAAATCAATCTTAATCAATCTAATAACAGTCATGCGTTGATTTTAACTTTCAATTTCAACGTCAACCAGTACACAGTTTTATTTTATGCCCTTCAGTCACCCATCTTGCTCATTTTTGGAGAAATGGTAAATAGAGCATAACTTCAGGGGTAAAAACCAAGTAGGCAAAGGCTTAATATGGGAGTCATAATCTTCTGGAATCAACCTATTTCTTGTTTCATCTCAACGATTGCAGGCATGCTTGTCCAACACCTCGCAAACCGAACAGAGCAGAGAACGAATTACACTTTTATCATTTCGGTTTCCGAGTGCACTGCTCAGCCGATCAACGTTCACTTATCTTTTTGCCGAGTGCGCCCGATTGCGGTTGCTCTGACGGACGGGTCGGGTGGACGTCGCTCGCTCTAAAGAAAAGAGAAGGAGCTGGCTAGAAAATTGTGCTCTAGCGACGCTGCTGTGCCGCTCAGTGTATCAAGCCAGAAAGATTTCAATGCAGGAATGTTTTCTTCAAAAAAAGCCGCTATGCAGTGCGGAACAGTGCATCAGTCGAAGAGGTCCAATGTAGGTTTATGTATAAAATATTTTTGTACGTAGCCGGGCCGGGCACTTCCTGGCAAATTATTTGAAAAACATGGTGAAAACCGGGTAAATAATCTGAAATTTTCCATTCCAAAAACCGAGCAATATCCGGCCAAATCTGAGGAAATTCCAGACATTTATCTAGCGAAGAAAAACGACTCACATTTTTTTGTCGCAACACATCAGCAGTGTTACATTTATGTTTAAAGCATACGAAGGAAAGTTTTGGTTTGATTTTTGATGAAACAAACTTTCACAAATCCAATTTTCGACAAACAATTTTAAACTGAATTCGATTTTCTTGTTTCATTTTCCAAATAATGTGGAAAAAAATGGGCAAAATCCAAGTAGTTTTTTCACAATATCCGGGCATCCGCAAATTGCTGTATACTTAGGTTTATGTAGTTTAAATATCGTACGTGGGTAGCATTAATTTACAAAAGCAGCAATTCGCAAAGTAACATTTACTAAAATTATTCAAAAATATTTGTCTATTAAACAAACCGTGAAAATAACGCAGGGATCTGGGACAAATTTAAGTAATAAAACTGCAAAACTTTCACAAATCGTAAAATTTAGGATTTATCTTCCTTTACCGCTATGCTTTCGATATTTTCTGACCCAAGAAAGCTTTTGTAGCTAATCATTGGTCCTGGTGCAGAACATCAATCTAGAGGAACTCGCTCAGGAATGACCAGATAGGGGTTTTGGGCAACGTTGTTAATTCGCATATTCTGATATAAAATTTAAAGTGGAAAGATTACAAATAGCGCGATAATAACAATAACTTTTTGTAAAGTTTTTTTTTTAATTTAACCGTATCTCCTTGGGTTAAGATTGTAGAACTTTAACATGTTAAGCAAAGTTGTGTGTTTTGTTGAGATAAATAACTTTGTAGAAAAAACTTAAGCTCTAAAATGCTAAACAAGAAAGTTATGATTTATATCTTGCTATTGGTGGACCTCTAAACTTTAAATTTCATATCAAAATATGCGTTTTATTATACAGAGCAATATTGTCGAAGACACCAACATTCTATCTTAACTACCTTTGGCGTTATTAATTTAGTTCCGTTAGATTTATGTTCTGCATTGTAAATTCAGACGCACTTCGAAACATCGATCCAGACGCAACCGATGAAGACAAACCGAGTTTTCTGTAAAGCTTCTCTTTCGCCCGAGTGCGAACGAATTTATCTGCACCGAGAACGCACTTCATCAGTTTGCTTGCTTCTCTTGCCCACACTTGGGTGGACGCTTGGTCGCTCTGGAGGTAACTGAGCATTTTTTAAAGATTTTCTATTTGGGAAGAGCACAGCGAAAAAAATACACGCTCTTACTCTGAACGGGCAAATCTGAGGAGCGACGCCAAGCATGATTGCAGGGACTCCTGAAAACTGTTTTTAACCTTCTTGTACGGCAAAAAAGGACAATTTGGCGGTTAGTACAATTCAACCATTTAAAAATTTTGCCCTTTTCAATCTACTAATCTTCTATCCGTCTTTAATGTTCAATTCTTAACATATGCTCACTCCAAAAACATAACACTTGTTTGTCTATTAAGCTTTATATCTTTTTTGAAAATCAAGTTTTAAGCTAATGAATAAAACCAAACGAAGTTACGATCTTCAGCATAGTTGTTGAGCAGGAATGAAAATTAATTTAAAATTAACACATTAAGAACAAATTTATTGTTTTTTCAGGATTATACCGGTCCCCCGACTAGAAAAAACCGAACATTAAGGTTTTGTACGCGACCCCCGACCTGAAAAAAAAAATGAATAAAATGATTTTTTCTCTGATTTCAAAGAAGTCGAAGATTCCTTTGAATTCAGCTACAGTATTTGAAAGACCCAAATACTAGTATTTCACTAGCTACTTGCTAGCAAGTAGCTAGTGAAATACACTCAGGTTTTTTTTTACGCGGTATTTCGTCCCGCGTAAAAAAAAACCCGCGTAAAAAAAAACCGCGTTAATTCGAAAATCCGCGTAAAAAAAAACCGCGTTAATTCGAAAATCCGCGTAAAAAAAAACCTCGTTAATTGGAAAATCCGCGTAAAAAGACCCCGAATTTCGAAAATCCACGTAAAAAAACCATTTTAATTAAAAAATTCGAGCAAAAAAGCACGTTACTAAAAAAATGCGAAAGAACCATGATTATTTAAAAATTTGCGTACAATGATAGTTTATTTTTAAGATAAAAAACAAAATCAATTAGATCGTCTGATGTCTCATGTCTCATGTCTTAGGTCTCATGTCTCATGTCTCAGGTCTCATGTCTCATGTCTCAGGTCTCATGTTTCATGTCTCTGGTCTCATGTCTCATGTCTCAAGTCTCATATCTCAGGTCTCATGTCTCATGTCTTTTGTCTCAGGTCTCATGTCTTAGGTCTCATGTCTCATGTCTCATGTCTCAGGTCTCATATCTCAGGTCTCATGTCTCAGGTCTCATGTCTCAGGTTTCATGTCTCATGTCTCAGGTCTCAGGTCTCAGGTCTCAGGTCTCAGGTCTCAGGTCTCATGTCTCATGTCTCATGTCTCAGGTCTCATGTCTAAGGTCTCAAGTCTCATGTCTCATGTCTCAGGTCTCAGGTCTCAGGTCTCAGGTCTCAGGTCTCAGGTCTCAGGTCTCATGTCTCATGTCTCATGTCTCATGTCTCATATCTCAGGTCTCATGTCTCATGTCTCATGTCTCATGTCTCAAGTCTCAGGTCTCATGTCTCATGTCTCAGGTCTCATGTCTCAGGTCTCATATCTCAGGTCTCAGGTCTCATGTCTCATGTCTCATGTCTCATGTCTCAGGTCTCAGGTCTCAGGTCTCAGGTCTCAAGTCTCAGGTCTCAGGACTCAGATATCATGTATCACGTTCTTAGTCTCAGAGCTAAGATTTTCCCAACTACAAAAAGATTCTAAGTGTTTTCCTTTGAAAAAGTCTTAGAATGTTTTCTCTGAAAAACCGCGTTAATTCGAAAATCCGCGTAAAAAAAAACCGCGTTAATTCGAAAATCCGCGTAAAAAAAAACCGCGTTAATTGGAAAATCCGCGTAAAAAAAGCCGCGTAAAAAAAAACCGTGTAAAAAAAAACCGCGTAAAAAAAAACCTCAGTGTACTAGTATTTGGGTCTTTCAAATACTGTAGCTGCATTCAAAGGAATCTTCGACTACTTTGAAATCATAGTTTCATTCAGCTAAGAAGTTCTTCAAACCTTTGGTTATTAGATTTTTTCTCGAAAATTTTCCAGTTTAAAATTTAAGGTTTTTTACGCGACTTTCGACCAGAAAAATTCGAAAAAAATGATTTTATCCCGAAGCATTTTCATGTTTAAAACTTTGAGCGATTCATAAAATTCAAGGTTTTTTACGCAACTTTCGACCAGAAAAATATGTAATAAAATGTTTTTTCAAGTTTAAAATTTTTAATGATTTAAAATAATTAAGGTTTTATAACGCGACCCCCGACCAGAAAAAAATGAATAAAATGATTTTTTTCCAGAAAATTTTTCAAGTATATAATTTTGAATGATTAAAAAAATTCAAGGTTTTTTACGCGCCCCCGACCAGAAAAAATCGAAGAGAATGATTTTTTCCCGAAAAATTTTGAGTGATTAAAAAAATTGAAGGTTTTTAAGCTACCCTCGACCAGAAAAAATCGAAAAGAATTATTTTGTCTCGAAAAATGTTTGATATTTTAAGTGATTAAAAAAAATTCAAGGATTTTTACGCGACCCTGACCAGAAAAAAATCGAACCAATCTAATATAAACATCGTCGTAGTATTTTTAATCTATATCTGATTTTAATCTATGTATCATTTACAAGATAATATGCTAAAAATTATGTTTTGGTGTACCAAATTTCATCACAGTAGTTGGCCCAGTTGTAATAAGAAGTAGTCTAACTTTGTAATTTTAATTGGCTACTATCAAAAATGTGTTTTCGACAATGCTTTGTGTATTTAAATTTTACGGTTTAAAATATGCCGCATTCCCAAAGTGATTGTGTCACTGTGGATTTCCCTCGGCCATGATCAAAACTTGCCTCTTTTGATGCATCAATTCGGACGAGGTATGACAACATTCATATATTTTGTGTTTGAGGGTGTTTGGATTATTAACAAACAACATTCAACCGAAAAGCGAGAATGTGTATTCGCCTGCGGTGGGGAATCTGTAAACGATTATGATTTTATTGTAATCGATCGAAATGTAATATTGATAGACAAATAAATATTGATAAAAGTGGAATTAACGCGATGTTGCTGCCCAGACTGCCTCGAGGATGTCAACATTATGAGCGCTCTGTTGCGTAAAACAAATATGCAGCACATTGAATCAACTGCTTTTTGATGACAGAACCGGGTCTGAGTTTAAATCTGTGATTTAAAGATATGTCTTTACCATTGAATGAGTTTCTTGGTACAATTTATCATTACTAACATCAGGTTATAAGTGTTAAATTCAGAAATCCAAGGCTAATGTATTATACTAAAATATTGATGCTGATGATCATGATGATTGTTTGTCTTCCCGGGCGCTGACTTAAGACGATTAGCAGAGCGTTTGTTTGATGACGAATAAAAGAAGTATCTCAACCCCGGCCTTTGGTCTGAGTAAACCTCTCAAATGTGATGCAGCACGAATCGTAACGAACTTTTTATAGCCAAAGCAAGCCCCCACACGAAACATTTGACTTAATCCGGTGAGGAGTGGTCAATTATTTAATAACGCTCTTTATTCATTTTGTGGTTTGCGTATTGAAATATTACTTTTGATTTTTAATAAGACAAGAATATATTTGTCGGGGTTTAATTCAGGCTTCGTTATGAATATATCGTAATCCTATTTTGATCCCTTATTTATGGCTTTATATGAATTCAGTTTCACTAAATGATAAATCGTGTTGAAGTTTCGTTCATTATTATCCAATTTTATGGAAAGAATCTATTCGTTAATATTTATTGTTTCTTCGAAGGGGAGAGTGTGAAAAAATGACATTTTTTTCGACCTTATTATAGTATTGAAATTTTTAAATTTGTAATTTCTCTATTTTTAGATAAATAATATTCTAACAAATTTGTTGCCTGGGAAAGCTTGACTTGTAAAACCAAGGATTTTATTCCAACACCAAGATCCTAGTACAGGTATTGGAAGTTTATATGAAAAAGAAGGAATGGAATAGCATATTATAAAGTTTCCCAGTCACATGGATAAATTGGACTCCAACAGAGTTGATCTAAGTTAGGAGCATCTATCTTCTTATAGCCATAAGAAATCATGATCAATCGGGCCAATGCATTACAGGCATTAAACTCAATTGTAAATATAATGTCACACTGGCTGGGTTTATTATATGTTGTACCATAGCTAATCGAGATGAATTAGCGGGTGCATCCTTCCCATGCATGATTTTCTGGTTTGCTCTTACAATTTTCCACTGATTTTAAGCCAGGTTGCATTTCTCAGTTCCTATGCGAAGGTATCAAATGCGAAAGCATTGAAATGATCTATCAAGCGGGCTATTCCTTCCACACCAGTAGCGTTGCTCTTCGAGGATGAAACGTTCCACTGAATTTACTCTCTCTGATTTACAGGCGCTGGGATAAATGGAGTCCCATTAATTAATATTAAATCATCTCACCATGCAGTAAGCACAATCACTTCACTTAATTGTACACACTTGACTTAGTTTGAAGGCTAGTTTGAGGGCGGTTAGAAACTGGTGTTTAAATAGGTACGCTTCTACGCAAATGAGCACATTGAAAAGTTCCCTTATCAGTGGAATGATAAATGATTTACGCTTGATAATAAATTGGATCACTTAATTTTAATTTCCAATTGATGGTGTGGGCATTTATCTTAGCCCTCAACTGTTCCCCACAATGGATGATGTGGCGATGGCAAAGGATCCGCTTTGATCCCTTCAATTTAAAGAACCTAACCTCGGAGCCGTATCTGTATGAAAGTGAACTGGCAGTTGTGTAGTATCTCCTTCGGATACGCTCGGGAACTGTCGAGACTTGGAATGGCATCAATTTGGAAAACAGTTATTTCTTCTACGAGCGAGACCATGTGGAAATCTCGAAAAGTTATCTTCGAGCGTATTTATTTCTTTTCGAACGAATGACAAGTATCGATAAGTTCTTTAATATCTCCAGAAAGCTTTGCGGGGCCCAAAGTTATGCTCATGCTCTTCTGAACGTTCAATTCTACAACACCCCGCCCGGAAAAAGATGCCGTTCCAGAGGACAGGAGGCTGAAAAGCAGTCAGGCATGTGGCGGATAAAAGTCCACAAGGAGAAACCTGTTTGAAGTTGAAACGTTTTATTCCATATCAGCGCCACCGCTCGCCGCAGCCGTCACATAAATGCATGGATGCATGCATGCAAGAACGCATTTTCTTTTTGTTTCAAAGCGATAAGCAACTGTCGGGCTTATAACATGTCATCGGAAGGAATGCGAAAGAAACATTTAGGTTTCCGATTCTGTCTTTCGAAAATTATTGAAAGTATGTGATATTGTTTTTTTTTGCAGCAAGGTGAAATGGTGGTTCATGTATTTTTTTTTCGAAAATTCGTTAACTTTTTGATATTGGTAACTCAGGGGAACAACTTTTTTGGTGTCCTGAACTCGATACTTTTTTCAGATTTTCTAGCACCTCTAGTTTTAATGATATGGCGTTAAGAAGTTTTAAAATAAATCAGTTGAGAGTGAAACCAAGCATTGATAACTGATTAACTAACAAATCAACGTACATAAAAAACGTGGATTTAGAATCTCTGTATTATCTTCCGTTCAATAAAGGATCCAGACTTTGTCTCGACATTCTGATTTGGTTTTCAAGATTTTATTTAATTTAACTTTTTTTTTGTAGACCACAAAGCGTTTTGACTTTTGCTTTAAAAATATTGAAGACTCGGTTTGGTTGAAAACTGCTTTGAATTTTTTTTAAAGGGATTTTAACAGGAATTCCACGGAAGACAATCTTCCCTACCAAATTTTACTTATGATTCTACGGATCCATGTGTTTTATATATTTTTTTTATTTATTCATATTATTTATTTATTTCGCCAAACAGTGTCGGCTACATATATGGTCTTGAAGCAACCCAGCAAACATTTTTGTAGGTATATTTCTCAACAACTTTATTATACGTTTCTTATACATTATAGAATGATCGTATGAAACACGAAAAAACAGCATTTACCTACCAAAGTGGAGGCAATATACATACAAATTTTCAACTTCTGGCTAAAGCGATAAGAGTATACGATTTCGACACCATATTCATACATACTGAAAGAATGCAAGAGAGCACAAGTTTTTTTTCTCTCAACGCATGCGAACTGTTGCCAGCGACAATATTTTCTGCCTCTGTCATTGGGCAATTTTTGCAAATAAACCATCTGATTTTAAGCAATATGGTTGCACTGCTGGTCGCAAAGAGAACAACAAAGCTATTCTCTCTTTTGACCCACGCTAGAGAAAAAAAAGGAACGAAATCGTCTTCAAAATCTGCAAACATGGCGGACTTTTTATCATATCCGATTTAAACCATTCAATACGACTTCGAGTAACGATTTTTACGACATTTTATTTGCTTTAGTTGGAAATACGATTCGCAGTAACTTTTTTAATGACTTGAGTCATCATTTTTAATGCGATTTCATGATTGCTGGGAAGGGGTTACAATCTTAATATTAACTTACATACTACAATGTAAGGGTTTTCAGTGCTTGTTGCCTTAAAATCACCTTTTAGTTTCTGTTTGGTCATAGTAAAATCTATGTTCTGATAGTTTTTATTATAATTCTGTATTGGACAATTCATTGGACTATTTTTTCCATAACAGTTCGAGCAGAGGTTAATATAAACAGATTTCTTGTTCTTAACTGGCGATACGGACAATAAAGGTACTGTGCCTTGTGATATAGCTCAGTTGGCAGGTCAGTTGTCTCCTGAGCCGATGTTCGCGAGTTCGAGGCCAAGAGTAAAACCGGAAAAGATTTTCAACAACTGTCCGCCAACTGCAACGTTGATATAAAGTCACGAATGCCATAACGATGGTAAAACGACTATAAAAGTCTATAAATAAAAGTTTGATTTGATTCAGTTGATGAGCAGACTGAACACACTGATGAATTCAAATTTTTCTTCCAAAATCATCAATTCTTCAAAAAATTTAGCAATGTTGAAAAAAATAATTCTAAAAATTCTTTTCTGCGCCCATATCTACATTATAATCAATCATAATTTAATTTGATTTTTGGCTGAATTTCGCGACTAATGTAAGTAACGGCGAGCGCAATTCGCTCAGGTTTCCTTAAAGTTCGTACATTCGTTCGCGACTGGATATGTATCGAATTATTTCTTGAATTTTCGGGAATAAACCGGACAATTTGGAATGCTTACTTTAAAGCTACAGATGAGCACGAGCATCTCTATGTTCAATGGTAAAGTGATTGTTTTTTAAACCTCATGCAAAAAAGTTTTATATAAATATGTCCAGAAGATAAGTTTTTTTTAAAGATTTATTTTTTTCATAAAATTTTGAAAAAACTGGTTTGTTTCGTGTTTACTAAAATATTGACAAAAAATAGAACCATTTCAAGTAGAAATTGAGTTCTTTTAGCAAGTTTTGTCTTAATAAAAACTTATTTCCACAGTCACCATTCCATATTCCACCATCCACAGGAATGAATTTTCAATGAAAAGTAATTGATGATAAAGAAAAAAAAGTATCTTCTCTTGAAGAATTTGAAGGGAAGTCCATATGGTTTCGCAAATTGTTCAACATATTCAATACTGCAATTTTTTCAAGAACCAAATTTCAAACATAATTTTCAACTTGATCGAGATTGCACAAATTCGATTTCAACCGCGAAATTTTAATTTTTTTCTTTCAATTTTGAAAAATGAATTTATTTTTCAAAATTTTTAGAAAAAATGTTTAAAACAAATAGGAAACGTAGGCCCGGCCTGGTTGCCCAAATTTTGTAAATATCCTTATTTGGCTAGGATTTCTTCATTTTTCTTGGTAAATCAAACAAAAAAATCAAATTCCATCATTATGATTTTAAATTTTATCGCCAAAAAATGAAAGCTATATTTAATAAAATAAGCCAAACAGTTTTTTTCGAGCCTGACATACGATTCAATATTTGGTTAAGATTTTCCATGAAAAATTAATAATTCAAATGTTTTTTTTTTAAATTTTGTTCAATAGTTCCTGGAATTTTGACAAATTTCCTGGATACTGCCCGGGTTTGATTTGAAAATTTGCAAATAGAATGTCCGAATTTTGCGGGTTTTAAACAAAATAGCCCAGATCCCGGACACGTGCGGGAGAACTTCTGGCAATCTTAAGCAAAGTTCACCAGATTATGATTTTAAGATTTACACCATCGATGAAAGTAAGTTTCCTATTTTGATTTTACGATGGATTTTCAAAAGTTTCTATTTTACACGAAAAACAAGAAATTAAAAATGAATAATATAACAGTATTTAAAAATAATTCTTTTATTTTTTTCATTCATACATTCTTTGAGCAAAAATGTCTTAGATAAAAATAGGTCACCAAATCCTCCACCTTCCTGAGTCAGTTCTTCGCATGGCCTTGCAATCTGTAATATAGTTTTATGATGAGAACTAGCACAACAAAACGAAATCTAATGCTGAATTTACTTTTCTGTTCCTATGTTCACGTATTGCGCACGAAATAAAACTTATTCCTGAATGAAAAAACAACTTGGTCTCATTAAACGGGCTCGGAAAATAGTTTTCTTTCATTTCGAGGTGAATTGTACCGTTTTGTTCAGTGCAATCCAGGTGAACTTTACTTCGCTACGAGGTAAGCTTTACCTCGGAGAAGTATAAAGTTTTTGATTTACCTTTTTTTTAGGTGAATTCTATCTTTTTTGTCCGCTCGATTCAGGTTAACTTTATCACGTTGTGAGGTAAGTTTCAATTCGGTGAGGTGAAAGTTAGCTTTTTGGAATTCACAAGAATTTACCTTTTTATCTCGGTAAATTTTACCTTTTGATTATTTTCCGTGAGTATAAATCAATAGCATTATTCATGCGCTACAAAATGTTTAAGAAGTTTTAAACTTACCTGTTTCCCAGGCGAAATAAATTAATTTAAATATCGTACAGTGGCGAAGTGGAACCTATTGAATTTTCTATGTGTGAATAAACAGGTTTCAAAACTAATATGTCTTTGAATGGAAACTTGAGGCCTGAAATTGATTCTGTGCCCAACACGAGGCACAATCGTTTTTTGGACCTTCGAACTGTATGCAGTGATCGAACAATCGATTCCATTCAATTAAAACGCAATACGCTCATAAATTAATGTGCGGCATATTTTTCTCATACTTGAGTAAAATTCGGCAAAATATTTTAGAATATAAACAAACTCATGAAAAAAATTAGAAAAATATCTATATTATTCCGACAGTAAATCAATTTCTACCTTTTTATTTTTCAAAATTCTATGCCATGTCTAGTGGAACACTTTCTCTGTAAATCGGTCTTCTTATAATTTGTAGCCATATCCTGGCTAATAACCTTATTCCGAAGCTTACACAAAACGACACTCAACAAGCTGATGGAAATTTTGACCAAACAGTTCGAATGGAGACTATTCAGGGCGTAAGCGTCTCCGTTTATCGGATAGGATGGGTTGATTCACCTTCAGGCAGGTCCGGTCTAATAGAACAGCCACTTGACTGATTTTTCTCCGTTTGCGGCACCATCCCATTTACAATCAGGGAGCTCAGCATCAAAACGCGGCCGCTTGAGAAACGAAATAAATGGAAGTGATGAGATTCAAATCAACCGATAAACTTTTATTGTTATGGTTGGCATATCGATGACAGCAAAATATGCTTCTTTAAATTGATGCTGACTGGGCGACCGGTTGATTTGGTTGTGATGCCCCCTAAACATGAATCCGAGTCCCATCTTGTATTAATTTCGATCGTCTATGTATAGGACTCGGAACAGATTGTATCCGAAAGCTTTCCATATTTGAAGGACTCGTCGATAGAAGGACGCCTCGCTCATACATTTATGTAACATACATACAGAAATGCAGGATCGAATATGTTCATAAGAAATAATA
Source organism: Uranotaenia lowii (assembly GCF_029784155.1). NCBI lineage: Eukaryota > Metazoa > Arthropoda > Insecta > Diptera > Culicidae > Uranotaenia > Uranotaenia lowii. The sequence goes on along the minus strand of NC_073692.1, from coordinate 247,480,261 downwards.
TTATGTACGGTTCAACGTTGTCTGACTCATGGCTTCTTTGCATTTTTTTCGGCTCTCGATTCCGCTACTTTCATCTTGATAAAACCGTCCAAAAAAGTTCACTTATTCCGACCTCATATCGTTTATGAACACACGATGTTTACATTCGAGTTTAGCAGACGGGAAATTCAAATAAGCAAACGCCGTGGGAGCTGTTGGTGGTTTCAGCGCAACTTTTTGTCCTTTTGTGACAGGAACCTGCAGCGATCTGAAGGAGGAGGGAGTTATTTGCAGAGGGCTTATGAATATGTTTTCTCGCAAGCTTTGTGTGGTATACAATAAAAATCTGAATGATAGCAAAATGATTACGGGCTCCAAGTCTTCTGAAAACATGATTTAGTACCCCGTAGCAAACTTTATTTAGAGTGAAAATCGGCTACTCGCTTGAGGTAGGAACTGTTTTAAATCACAACTTTAATGTATCTCAGATATATTTTTGGCATCTTGTTCAGTGTCGTTTTCGAAACGGAGTAGATCAGCGTTATCCTCTTGTGTATTTAAAGCAGTTAAAACTATGAAGCTTTCCATTAAAAAACTTCCCTTGTTCCTGATGCAGGCTGCATTTCAACACATATAAACTTTTTTTTCCAAAAAGCATTCGTTTTATCTATCCATCATGTCATTTTCAATCTTTTATTCTTGTTCTTGTTATTCTTGTTCTAGAAATATTCGTAAATATCGTTTTGCTCCAAAAAAACGTATAAAATAATTGTTGCTTTTTTAATTTTGTAAGGGGGAAGTGTTCCTAAATGAGCATATTGATAAATATGAGATTGCTGAATTTTCTGATCGTTTCCAACAATTCAAATTGCTGAAAAAATTTATCTGGAAAGTCAGCGGGTTGAAAACCAGAAAAATTTTGCTGGTTTCTAGCAAAAACAAATTTGTTTTTATTTCCAATTTTTTTAAAAATGTTTTATAGTTTTGCCAAAAAAGATCACCTATTTTATACATGATCCTATATACCGTCAAACAGACAACAATGATAACAAAATGATCATGACAAGTTTCTTAGATAGTTTTTTTTGTAAATTTTTGATTCTTAGAGAATATTAGAAAAATCCAGCGATAGATGTACAAATTTCTATATTTTTCGATGCCGTAAAAAACTTTATCCAGTATGAAGAAGTGGGAAGTTTACTGCTTTTGATGATTTATGTGTTATGAGTCACATAAAGCATCATATCATATCGCTCCGATTTCTATCTCGTATATGAATTACACGAGATTCAAATTCAGTTGTTCCAGAGTTTCCTTACGATACTCAGCTAAGTCTGATTTAAGGCTGACCATTTACAGTATCTATATCTATATCTCCCCAATTTTAAAAGAGGAGAAAGAGGTTTTAAAGTTTTATAAAATCAATGTGAAACATAAAATATCTCGAAGACTGTTCATGTTTTTTCATGAAATTTGGCACGTATGCAAATTTTTTCGAAATAAGATAATTCATTGAGTAAGAAGCGCCTATTAATGAAAACTCATTCTCTTCTTTTCATCTTTCAATCGTTCGGGTAATTCAAAGCTGTTTAGCTACAGTGATATTTTTCAAAAAAAAATTTATCAGCTTATAACATAGTATGAAAGAATTTGAGTGTTCGTTAATGTAATAAGCACAATAATAAAGGGGAACAAAATGTGCCATCTGATTATTTCAATTCTGGGGGGCTGTGGAACTGGGAAGTAATGTTCAACGTATTTTTTTTGATTTTTTTCTTACTGTACTGATTAACTTGAAATATTTCAATTTTAGGCTCTTCCGACTTCAAAGGTTGCCGAGTTGTGGCCTAGACTAAACTTTCCAGATCCAAATTGTCGTCTGTCGTTTTTGAGGTGGCGCCTTAATAGCATAATATCACCCAAAACTGAATCAGCCAGATTCTATCGGAAATGATTCCATACAATCCGTTTCTTATCACAGCTTATCTAAAAAATGTTTAAATGAATAATTAAAAAAAGCTCTCATAAGGCATTAAAATTTTCCTGCAACGATACTGCTCGATGATCGCCTTATACCCTTCCTTGAATCCTCCCCGACCGCCTCCGTAACAATCTTCTCAGCACGATCATAATCTGCGATCCTCATTAGAGACCCGGTCAATCTACTTGATAACATCACTCACAAAAACTTCGAACGTCGCAGTGCATTAGAAGTTCATTGTAAATAGTCAAATTCAAAACAAATACTGTGAACAGGATATTTTATACCAATGCTTGATTGCTGTGATTGCATTCTAAACATGCGAGTGCATACCCATTTTGAACATGAACTCGATCTTGCACACTACACTTGAGTTCAAATATGTTTCCAAATGAGAAAGTTCAACACGTAGGGGAAAAGTTCATATAACGCCCCATTTGGCTAATACGCGCCACCTTTGTTTTGAAGAATCTGAAACATTTGAAGCCTGCAAAATATTACCAATTTGTTCTAAATGCTGTGATTGGTCATGGCAAGTATGAATTTTTCCTTAAAATGCCCCTGTGTCGTGATAGTTTCACAATTTAGGTTTTTTGTCATTTTGATCTAAATTTTAAAACACTTTCAATAAGGTGTCACCAAGCAGAGAAAAACGAATAAGACAATATTTTCTGACACATCGATAGAGGAGAATCTAAACTATGATTTTATGCTAAAAAATCATACTGAACTCGCAAAGGTATGCTTTTTATGGGTATGTTCTATCACGGCCCATGCGCTCGTTATAACGCGCCAATCGTAGTAGGCTGAAAATAGCATGAATTTTTCAAAATGGCCAATTTTCATTGAAAATGAACAAAAAGTCTAAAACCATATTTTGAGCGTTAATTCAGCCCAAAAAATCTACTTTTCATTTTTTTCAAAATTTTGATTAGTCCATTTTGATTTTCTTTTCAGTCAAAGTGTCTGTAAGTATTGGTGTGTTTTCGGTCTTCGGCTGCTTTCGGGTGTGTTCGGCTGCTAGGCGCATATTAAATACACAGCGGCGCGTATTTGCAACACAGTTTTGTTCTGTGGCTTTGAATATGGTTTTTAAATATCAAGTTTTTGAAGCAACTATAGCAATTTGAGCAATAAAATATCATAGGCATTTGTAGAAAACACTTTTCTTCAACGATTGCACCCATTTTCAACACAATTTGTACGTGGAATACATAGAAAATCAGCAATTCGCTTAGGTGGCGCATAATAGGGCATGTTCCCCTACTATGATGGTAGAGTTCAAGTGTGTTTATAAACTCATCTACACATCGCACATGGGTTGCTTTTTGAAAACTGATTATGACATTACAAGTAGGTACCGTAAACTGGGGGAACTTTGATCAACATCAAATTTTTGCAGATAATTATCATTAACTAAGTAAAAAGTAAATATATCTGAAAACGGTTTTCTATGTTTGAAAGCCTATTAATTGAGTTAAAAATAAGCAACATTTAATTTTTATTTGAAGAGTTTTGATATTACTTAAAATGTAATTTTAAAATCTTAAAATATTTAGTTTTTCGAAGGCTCACAAACAAACAGCTCTCCTGATCAAATTAATGCAATTAGGAGCTAATGGGTTGTTTTATGTGAAAATGCACCTTTTTTTCTTTGTTTAGGTTTAGTTAATGTGTTATGTTTATGTTCATTTGGTGATAAGTCTTGGATATTGAAAAAAAACGGTGATTTTCTATGAGAAAGCCCGTATAGTAAAAATGGCTTAAACCCTATCAAATGGTTTTATTTGAAGAAAAAAAGAACATGGGAACAGTGCGAGGACCTAGGGAACTGCATAAAGGCAAAGTTTCATTTGTTTTTGAGGCAAAAAAAAAATTGAGAGATGTTTATAATTTTTACCCCTAGATGTATGCAGCAGCATTGTCCATCTTTTGTTGTTTTTGTTTTTGAAAAAAAAATGTTAGAAAATTCCGTTTAGTCCTAACAAAAATTACTATTATTAATGTTTATGCCTTCTGTGAAAAAATGTTGAGGTACTTAAAAACCATAGTGATCAATGTTACCCCGAAACTCGAAACCTGGTTTTGTAACAAACATTTAATTATAACCACCAATGTCGTTTGAATTTACTGCAATCAATTATCATGTTTTTTACTCCTCACCTCAGTAAGTGTTTTTAAACTTTTAGGTATTTCGAAAAAGTAACCCCTTCAAAAATATTCAAGAATAAATGAAAAAAGTGATCAAAGTTCCCCCAGTTTACGGTATATCAAAAACTTTAAATTTTCAAACGTTTTCATTTGATTTTTCATTCAAAACAAAGTTTGTTGCAACTTATCCCTTTTTCTTAGTAGCTTAAAAATAGGAGGTTTTAGTAAATTAAAAAATAACTGGAGAAACAAGTAATTTTTCTGATTACCTCAATTTGAGGTCCCATCAACCTTAAAACTCTTGATGTTCACGCGGTATGATAATCTGTGGTCATTAAGTTTTTAAATAGAAGCCATTGAAGTTGAAAAGATTTGCATGATGCTCCAGTTGGCGGTATCTCAGAAGTTTGAGCTGATATAAAAACAGATGAAATCAGAAAAAATCATATTCATATTCAAAATAAGCTTATAAATTCTTTGCATCTCGGAAAAATGTAAATTTTGTTGCCTCGTGTTATTTGTCTCTTCTAATTATTAAATTTAAGACTCGTTTTACAGTATATTATGAGCAGTTAGTTGAAATAAGATTTATTTTACCTCTTTTAATTCGTTGCTATCACACAAATTCACCGAACTTCGTGTGGCTTCAATGAACCCCTCAGTGCAATGATGTTTCAGGATGTTGAGAATCTGCATGCTGCAGGTTGTTTTATTAAGTTTGATCGCTAGAATCGGAAGAAATGGTGCCATTCTGGTCAAACAAACAGATAATTCAAAACCTGATATAATTAAAACTAAACTCGAAATGAATCGTTATATGAGCATGCATGTCACTCAGCAAGGAAATAACACATTTACGATTCCAAATGAAAGTCCTTCACCCAAACGAAAAAGGAACAATGCTGATCCACGATCAAAATAAGATCTTAAATTTACAACTGTTTAATAACTTTTATATATTTTATTCAATGGATAGTCTAATTAATAGATACCACGAAAATGTAGAAGATTTTAATTTAAGTAGTTTTAATAATGATCCAAGATCCTTTAGAATTTAGAATTGCAATGGAATGTACGTAGTATGAATAACTTAGATAAATTTGATTGCATATTACAGACTATTGATCATTTTAATGTTTGTATCGATGTTATTGTTATTTGTGAAACTTGGCTTGGTAAAGATAACTGTTGTATTTACAACATTCCGGGATACACATCTATTTTCTCTTGCCGTGATCAACCATATGGAGGCCTAGCTATGTATATAAAAACAAATTTGAATTTTAAAACTACTGAAAATATAAATATTGATGGCTTTCACCGAATTAGTGTCGAAATTTGTACAAGTGGTCAAGTAATTTGTGTTCATGGCGTATACAGACCCCCTGCATTTTCGTTTAACAAGTTTTGTGATCAAATTGAATCTCTTCTAACGTCTGTTGCTGATAATCACTCCTGCTTTATTGTAGGTGATTCAAACGTTCCTGTGAATCTGGTTAATCTAAATACCGTAGCAAAATATAGATCTATCTTAGAATCTTTTGGATACGCTTGTACAAACACCTTTCCTACTAGGCCAACAACTCGGAATATTCTAGATCACGTAATATCGAAGCAAATTGACTTAGATCGATTGAAAAATGATACAATCTTTTCTGATGTTAGTGACCATTTACAAATACTCACATCCTTCAATTTATTAGGTGATAAAAATGTAACAATTCTAAGAAAAGAGATAGTTGACAACTATAAACTAAACAGCTTATTTGTGAATTATTTAAACAGTATTCAACTTCCAGAAAGTGTTGATGAAGGCCTACAAGAAATCACATCAACTTACAATCGCTTTGTGAAAGTTTCTACTCGAACACTTAATAAAAGGGTAAAACTTAAAGGTAATTGCTGTCCGTGGATGACATTTGACCTTTGGACACTCATCAAAATAAAAGATAATTATTTAAAACGATCAAAAAAGCATCCTAATGATATCAATTTAAAAGAGATGTTAATTCATTTAAATAAAAAGTGAGTTCAAAAAAAACAAGAATGTAAAAGGCTCTATTACGAGCGCTTATTAAATAATTCTCCGCATTCTAAGCTTTGGAGAAACATAAATACGCTCTTAGGTAAATCTAAAAAGACTTCCTCAATCAACCTTTCAGATGAAAGAGGTGTTATAACCAATATTACACAGATTTGTGAGAAATTTAACAAACACTTTTCCACAATTGGAAAGAACCTTGCTAAAGAGATTCCAATAGACACTGAAAATGATCATTTGTCTCAAATCGCACAGGTAGAAAATACAATCTTCTTACGACCCGCTAATGTAAACGAGGTTCGATTAGTTATTTTTTCACTTAAAAATAAAAAGGGTCATGGACCAGATGGCTTCCCTGTTAATGTCCTAAAAAATAACCATGAAACATTCTCGTACATACTCACACAGTATTTTAACCAAATTTTAGAGTCAGGAGTTTTCCCGAACTGTCTAAAAATTGCGAAAGTTATCCTTGTTTTTAAGGCTGGCGATTCGCTTGACGTCAATAACTATCGTCCTATCTCGACCTTAAGCGTTTTTAGTAAAGTGTTCGAGAAGCTTCTTGTTAACAGAATTGTAGACTTTCTAAATCAGAACAATATACTCTATAAACTGCAATATGGATTTAGATCAGGTTCGAGCACTCAAATTGCCATCTCAGAATTAGTGGACTCTATCATATGTAAAATAGAGTCAAAAAATATTGTTGGGGCATTGTTTTTGGATCTCAAAAAAGCTTTCGACACTCTAAATCATGACATATTATTGTCCAAATTGCATAAATACGGTATAAGAGGAACAGCAAATAATATCCTTCGTAGCTACTTAGAAGATCGCAAGCAGTTTGTGGCTATTGAAAATACAAGAAGCGAATTAAGAAATATTGATATCGGTGTACCACAAGGGAGTAATATCGGGCCATTACTTTTCCTCTTATATGTAAATGATTTATGTAACCTTCAACTTAAAGGCACAGCACGTTTATTTGCCGATGATACAGCAATTTTTTATTCAGAAACTTCACCTGATATTATAATTCAGCACATAGAAGACGACCTAAAACTGCTTTCAAAATATTTCAATTCAAACCTACTTTCACTTAATTATACAAAAACCAAATACATGTTGTTTCGTTCTTCACATAAAAAACTGCCTCGTACTAATGACCCAACTATGAATGGTAATACGATTGAGAGAGTTAGTTGTTTCAAATACTTAGGAATTTACTTAGATGAAACTCTTTCATGGAATCGTCAAATTGAACACCTGGAAAAAAAATTACTCCTCTTTGCGGTGTTCTTTGGAAACTGAGAAATTTTGTTCCACAACATGTTCTCTTTAAATTTTATTTTGCGTTTATTCACTCTCATTTGAACTACCTTATTATGATATGGGGAAGAGCCTCTTTGTCCCACCTACAGAAACTTCAAACGCTCCAGAATAGATGCTTGAAAAACATCTTAAAGCTCCCTTTGTTATTCCCTACCCTTCAGCTATACTCTTTAAGAACGCATAACGTTCTTCCAATATCTGAACTCTGTGATTTGCAAACTGTTATATATGTCTATGATAATCTACACTCAATTGAAAAAATTCAAAACCTCCATTTTACTACGGGGTTGCGAACTCATAACACTCGCCAGTCAGATTTCTTGCAACGAAGCCGATCAACAACATCATTAGGGCAAAAAAGAATTTCGTTTATTGGACCTACTAAATACAACACCTTACCAACTGAAATTAAAAATATAACCAATCGTTTCATGTTCAAAACCAAAGTGATACAGCTTTTGAAAGAAAAATTGAACCATTAAAACAGTCGATCATCAACCAGTCTTTGTTTTGTTTACTTTTTGTTCATTTGTAGCGTTATTTTCTAATAGTATTTTTCTTTAAAAATTTTTTGTAGTTTGTAATTTTATTATATTAAATTATTGAACATAACTTGATAAAATAAACAAAAAATAAATAGTGTAATAGTAAATATAGTATAATGAATCTCTTCAAAGGAAATTATTTTCCATTGAGATTCATATTGTAGTCAATTAAGTTAAATAATACATTTCCTCCCACGACATTCAAACATTTTTGTGTTCTCAGCATGATTAAAATTTGCTCGCGTTAACTTTTATTATCATTGCTGCCAGACATGCTGAGAACAGTAGCCTCCATTACCAGGGGGCTCAATTGAGCCTTTTGGTGTGGGGGAGTGTGGTGGGCCGCTACAAAAATTTAACTAAATTTAACTACTACTCCTATTAACACTTAACGTACCGGAGGCGGTCAAATGACGGTTTTTGAACTTTAAACGATGATTACGCCTTATATAATTGTTTTTTCGCAAATTTAACGACAGGACTATTTTTGTTTTTGAAATGCAAGTATTTTTGCGTTTTTAATTTTTTTTAAGTGTTACGGTTTTCGAATAACGTATGTGGTATACCTATTCATACCGCGAGCGGTCAAATGACGGCAAACACCGTTTTCGCTAAAACTCCCTTGTTTCTCAACCGATTTCTATCAAATTTAAAGTTTTGAATAGCTTATAACTCGACTCAAATATGTTTTTCAGACAATTTTCATCTACAATCAATAACTTTAAAGTTATTTACAGTACAAGAAAAATTTTATGAAAAAACATGCTTCAGGAAAAAGGTTGTCAATCAGTTATTAAGTGCTCGAAAAAAATTTCACTTAGTGCCTGAGAAAGCTGAATTTAGAAGCTATATGTTGCACATATGGAATTTTCTTTTTTAAATTTTCTAAGATCATGGCCACAAAAAATGTAAAAAAGTTGTGTAAAACCCGTACTTTTCAATCAATCGATCGCCAAAGCTGTTCCTGTTACAGTAGAAAATTTTGAAAAAGTGAATTGAAAAGTAGACGTAATTTGTCACATTTTGGCATCTTTAGATTTTTTGAAATACAAAGTACATAATTTATGACGACTTTTGAAAGGTAGCTGTTTTTCGAACTTTTTATCATTTTGGATTTTCTAAGACAATTCCTACACCTAAGCTCAGCTTTGCACTGGATTTTGAGTACGTTAACGTAAGGTTTAGGCAATAAAACTATATGCAAAAGAAAGCAAATTTCATACCAATTCTAGTGGTGTAACTGCATTGGCGGTGCAATGCTTGGCAAAAATATGATAAATAAAACAGTGAACTAGTTTCTGAATTTTGAGAAGTCAGCACAAATTCTTGCTTGGCAGACGGGCGCAGTGGGTGGTAATATCTCAAAGCTATTTTGCACACGAAGACGGGTGAAAGGAAACGAATAAACAAACGAGCAATCGCTCAAATATTCTGGTTTTACTTTCAGAAATATATTTATAATATTTTTGTCAAGCATCGCACCGCCAATGCAGTTACATCACTAGAACCGGTATGAAATTTGCTTTCTTTTGCATATAGTTTTATTGCCTAAACTATACGTTAACGTACTCAAAATCCAGTGCAAAGCTGAATTTAAGTGTAGGGATTGTCTCAGAAAATCCAGATTCATAAAAAGTTTGCAAAACAACTACCTTTGAAAAGCCGTCAAAAATTATGTATTTAGTATTTTAAAAATCTAAAGATGCCAAAATGTGACAAATTACGTCTACTTTTCAATTCACTTTTTCAAAATTTTCTGTAACAGGAACAGCTTTGGCGGTTGATTGATTTAATAGTACGGGTTTTACACAACTTTTTTACATTTTTTGTGGCCATGATCTTAGAAAATTTAAAAAAAAATTTTCCATATGTGCAACATATAGCTTCTAACTTCAGCTTTCTCAGGCACTAAGTGAAATTTTTTTCGAGCACTTAATAACTGATTTACAACCTTTGTTCTGAAGCAAGTTTTTTCATAAATTTTTTTTTGTACTGTAAATAACTTTGAAGTTATTGATTGTAGTTGAAAATTGTCTGAAAAACATATTTGAGTCGAGTTATAAGCTTTTCAAAACTTTAAATTTGGTAGAAATCGGTTGAGAAACAAGGGAGTTTTAGCGAAAACGGTGTTTGCCGTCATTTGACCGCTCGCGGTATGAATAGGTATATACAAAGTGTTGGTATGTTTAGTGTTAATTCAATCACTCTTCTCCTTCTTCTTTCTGGTCGAAGCGTGTAGATAGATAGCTCCTATAGAAGGGCCAGTGCATTTAAACATTTGTATTCGATGAACTTAATTATAATAAAATATAATAAATACAATTATATTAAAATTCATATGATAACTTGTGAGCATATTATCCAGGTAAATCGACTACAAGCTCTGCTGTTCCCTTAAATATCTTTAACTCTATGAACCGTAATTTAATAAGCTTAAACTTATTAAGAATATGACAGTTTTGCTACGCAAATATTAGTTAACTTGTTCGCAAGAAAAATGGCCTCAGACATCTCGACTAGCTCTGTGTGGGCTCACTTATGTCCTGAGCAGATTCGCATCAGAAAGCTCCATGCGATGTCCGTCCATGCATGCCACATTCTGATATGGTTGACATGTTATCTTGGTTGTGAATCTTGTTTCAAGCAAATTACCTCATTTGACAGCGTTATTTGGCCACTCTAATTAAATTTGATCGTAAGAGCTTTTCCAGGAAGGCATACAAAATGATAGCGCTCCTCCGATGTAAAGCTTTTGCATGGTCACTCGAGTTTTACTGTTTGAACAGCTGTGTAAACACCCGTGCGCTTAGATGAAAAAAGATTTTTTTCATTCATTTATATTAATTTTTCCTTCTTTTCCTTGCGTTGAATGCTCCTGCTTGAAATTCATTATATCGAGAGGCGGGAGTAACCCACATTTCAGCAACCAAGCTCAACCCGAACTCGATTGTGTGCTCAGCTAGCACGGCACGAATCTGAGCGGGCGCCGGGACGAAAAGGTTCCAGAAAAGGGTTCATATCTTACTATGCTCATCAGCACGGGCACAGACGAAATGGAAAATTAGAAACGTAATGGTGCTAGCATATGGGGGAGTGTTATTCAAATTTGATTCTATCAGCTTGCTGAAAGTGAAGCTTTCCCATTTCCAGTTGCTTGAACGAAACAACATAGGTTTAAGCTTGAGCGTTGATTAGTCTCTCTGAGCTTCACGTTGCGGCATCTGTGGTCTTCAAAATCCTTGCTGAGGGGATTCGGATGTGTAGGTAACGTTAGTCTTTCGAACATTTTGTAACAAAGAAATCTTTAAAATATGTTGACTGCTGTACTGAAGTTTTACTTTGTTGAAAAAAAAAGAGCAAATGGGATAATTATGTACACAATTGACAGTATTCAGTACAAACAGCTAAAACAAGTTTTTTTTTCAAAGCACAAATTCTGAAAAGTAATAAAAAAATGAATGACTGGATTCTTATTTATTTAAGATTTTTATTTTCCTATTTTTAAGATGCACGTTGTATGTATGTATGTATGTATGGTTCCCCCATCGGTAGCAAGGTCCAGCCTATGTCTGTGTGGCTTGGACTTCGAATTGTTTCTCAGGCTTCCACGGCCGATGGTTCGTCGAGGGAAAGCATCCAAACTTCAGAGACCTACAATGATTGGCAATCCACTCCGCTTGCAATAGTTTCTTCAGATTAACCCCAGATGCATTTCCTCTGAAATTTATAATTATTTACACAATGAAACACATATTACCTGTCCGCAACGTATAGGATTCAAACCCAAAAGTTTTTCTTGCTGTTACCGGGAATCGAACCCAGTATGCCTAGGTTACCAGACTCGCGGCAGCCTATCCACTAGACCACATTAGCGCTTTAATTTTAAGATGCACCTTGTGGTAATAAAATGTCGGTTCATAATTACCCCGTACACTTGCAAGGGGTAATTATGAACACTGTTACGATTCTTTTTAGGTGTTAAATAACTTTGATTAATTTTCTAATTGAAATAACATTGTTGCCTATTAAAATTGATTGTTGAGAAGTTCTAGGTTAATTCCAGTTTGACATATGTGGCAAGCATGTTTTCATATAATCACAGATCCACAGTTATAACAAAGTTTTAAATTAATGTATATATTTTTATAACTTTTAACGATTTGAATGGTTTTCGTAGTTTTACTGTAACAAGTTGATAATCAAAAATCATTGCTTAGAAAAGAAGTGGCGTAAATAGGGTGAATAGGGACACGGAGATGCACAATTGGGGAAATTGTGCTTTATTATTATAAAACCAACAAATAATTTCTTTTTCGTTTTAGAACCAATCAATCATTTTTTTCGTTTTAAAATCAATCAATTTACTTTACGATTTAGAACCAATCAAAGATTAGAGGGAAATGACAGGTATTGAAAATGAGCGAGGATAGAAACATATCTAACCCTTCGTTTCATAAAGTAACAAATTTGCAACAATTAATGTATAGAAAAATGGAATAATCGTATTTTATTTTAATTTTTTTTTCTTGAAACATCGTGGACATTTTTAATTGAAAAAAATTCAGTAGAACAGTTTTTGAGTTATTCTCCATATATAAAATTTTGGAAAAATAAAAAAAGTAATTAATTTATTATAGTTATATTATTCTTTTTTTAGGAAGAGAGAAATTACCGTGAATTTGTTTTTTAAAGTTATTTTGCGGCTTTATCGGTGAGGGTTTAAGAGTTGAGTTGAAATGAAAGACGGATAGAAGATCAGAAGAAAATTCTTAAGGTCAAAGAATTTAGTATGTGGTCAAGCTTCTGTTTCAAATGCTCTTCACTCTTTTCACTACCTTAGGGGCCGTTCAAATATTACGTAACGCAATTTTCGATAGCTCTCAACCCCCCCACCCCCTACGTAACACATTCAACTCATATTTTCTATCCTAAATTCACAAAGCGTAACAAACTCTTACACCCCCTACCCCCCTAAACGCGTTACGTAATATTTTAATGGCCCCTTAGAATTTTTCTTCTGATCATCTATCCGTCTTTTATTTCAACTCTTTAACCATCACCGATAATTCCATAAAATAATTTGAAAAATGATAATTGTACGGAGATTTTATTACCTTATTACCGTATTGAATAAATTTGCTATCGATCGTCTGAACTTCACTTTTGCGTATGATCATTTTTAGATGACATTTTTAGAGAAAATTTCGTTTCATCGACAACTTTAGACTCGTTGGTAACATTATCATATTTAATTCAATGTGATGCCAATAGAATTTATTGTTTATCAATGCTAAAAGACATACCCCTGTCAAACAGCTAATAACTTTTTTGCCTTATAAGATTCAAAGTAAAAGTCTTCGACAAAATTGTTCTGCGGAAAATTTCTTTAGGAGAATATATAAATTTGCACAAAAACCATAAGCAGGCTCGGTTCCTCAGAAGAAACAAAAATGATGTTGATTTTTCAGTGCAAAGTTTTCAGCTTTCCCATACAAACCTGAAAGTCTAAATTTACTCATCTAAACGTTACTAAAAATCCTGCAATAAAATGTGGATAAGTTTTGAACCGAAACGAAGCTTTCTAGACCCCAGGGTTTGAGAAATTTAAAAATGACCCCAAATCGACTCAGTCCACTGTCCACTGCAATGAGTTCGATTTTCACTATATATGTTTTAAGATAAATTATCCAATCAGATGAAAAACCCATAAAATGTTTTTCTTGTTTTGCTTGAATGTAGTGGTCATGAATGATTTGGCTTGGGAGCTCGAGTCTTTATGCCAGTAGTGCTTTTCCAATCATATCGCTTTCCTTCCAGTGCAAGAGATTTGCCTAGCATGCATTGGATTTTTTATACCTTTTCCATGGGTGTAGAGAATCTCTATTACCTAGGACATAAGATTTCTTAAGATTTACCTGTCCAAGGCTATCGGAAATTTTTCATATTATATGACATCCTACACAATTGAATATTTCAAATTTTGCGAATCTTCGAGTTGATTTCATGACATTTGCCGTGTTTGACTGTGTATAGTGTGTAGATTTTCCCCTAATTAAGGTGCCAAAATCAGGTTGGTTTTACACTACAAGGCTCGTATGCATTAATGTTATCTAACATGAACTCAACGTAAAGAACGTTTGCTAAAGGTGTAGGACTTTCTTCCGAATCTACTCTAATTTTCTTTTATTCTACTATACCACATCTAACACAGTGGTAGCATATGAAAACTTATGAAATATGCGGAACAACCTCTGCAAAAACGTAAAGATTGAATGAAAATTTGCTGTACTTACATCCATGTCGGCACACCTTGCCCATAATTATGCCCGTAGCCAAAGTCAGCACAAGTAAGTGTTACCACAAGAACGAGAATAATCCACAGATTCGGTTGCGTGTTTTTGGAGGCCATTTTCGAATGATTTACTTTGATTGCCGGTTTTCACTTTTCTTGGCGTTCAACACTCTTAAAACTGTAACAAAGAAATTATCCACGTAGAGGTGTTATGCCGCTGAACATTTATGGAAACATTATTATTATAATTTGGAATGTACTCTCAGTGTTTCACTCTTGCACTGTTTCGCAACCATTCTTAAAACGTGCACATGGAGTTGATTGAAATGTGGATAATTTCTTTCAATTCATTATTTCGTGATCTTATTCTTTATCCCGGCAAATCCCGCACTGATCATTAAAAGCACTTAGCCAAGACGGTGGAATTAATAGGATCAGTAGAAAAAAGCATTGCAAGCGAACCGAAAGGAAACTTTGCTTTGCATTGGAGGTCGTACTTTAAGCAGACAAAATACGGCTGTGGCACTCGTATCTTGGCGATCTTTCATTTAAGCGCGAGGCGTAAAGAGGCAGTGTCTCGATGTAGTCGGTTCAGACATCGCGGCGAACGGGATACAACCTAAAAGCCCTCCGCCTGATGCATGAGACCAGATGTTGCAGGCTGCATCACAAACCAAAAGCACACCTTCCGGAGACGATGAATGTGGCAAACTTGGGATATTACTATGCTCTCGCACTCCAGTCGGTGTCAAGATTCATGGGTTCAACGGTATTCCCTCGCACAATTACTAGCGACGCTTTATACCCCGTAATTAATTGTATGCATTTTGCTTAATTCGATTTATTCATTTTGCACACGTTCTTAAGTGACTTTTCACATCACACACTCCTTGTTTTCTTCCTTCAACGTTTCTTCTGACACACGCTTGTGGGACTTCACGAACCAGTTCCAATGAATCGGCATCACATTTCCCCAGATGCAGTTTTGGCAAAAAATTGTCGGGATCAATGAAGTCAACACTATAATGCTTTGGACAACATAAGGCAGAAGCGGCGGCGTCGGCGGCTTCAACAAAGGTGGCCAATAGCGGCGGCTACAACGTTTCGATTGATTTCGGCAACGATTCTATTCATCAGTTGGAAAAGGCGCGCGCGAATTGATAGCCGATGATGCTCCACTTCCATTCACAGCATGTGCACTGTAAACTCTATTCATTTGGATTCACCCCTTAGCTACTAGCGCTTCGATTCGGTTAAACATATTCTCTTATACACTGTTCTCCTTCTGTTAAACTTTTATAGCGCTTCAAATCAACATGTTATTATTTTGATTTGATTCCTTCATTTTTCATTCGCTTTTGCACGGCACTCGCTTTGATTTCTCAACATTCAAATAAAATGCCGAACGCAGGAGGAAGAAGACGAGATAATGCTTCCTCTCTCTCTATCTTTTAATTCCTACTACTTGCGTTCACTTTTCGGTTTGTACATTCATCAATACGACTGGCGGCGGCAACTTTGGAGGCTGGCCAGGTATCAGGCCTTTGGCGGGCTGTGTGAACCGACCCAAAAGAGGTACCACAAAGCACAAATCACCGATCAAAGCGTGACACACACTAGGGAAGGGAGCAGCAAGAATCAACCTTGGTCATTTCAACTCAAAACACAACCGCTTTTTCCAAACGACGGAACTGGAATTCGACAGCCTCTACACTCGACAAACCTCAACTGTTAACTGAAAGCAAAGTCTCAAGCGGTAGCTGATGCCGCTCGGATCTTGCTGTGAGGTGCCTGATGAAAACATAATTCATCCCCACCACCGAAATATGCTTCCCTATGCTTTCTCTTGATGTTAGGAGAAAAAGTTAGAGTTCTACGCCGGGAGAGCAAATCCTGCGAGGACATCCAAAATTTGAACGAATCAATAATCTTCTGAACAGGTGTTGACATTTATCACAGAAAGCTGCTTTTCATGTTGTTTTGTAAGAGAAGAACCAATGCGACCAACTTTTTGTGATATATTGTGGAATAAAATCCAATTTATTATTTGTCTGATCACGACATACTGTCACCATCGATGGGAATACCAGTTGTAGTCGAAAGCAAGACATTATTTCAGTTTGGGATGGTGTTTCTGATGAATCCCACCACTTAACTGGATTTCAACTTCCAAATAATATCGGGGCGTTAAGATCCGCTAACCAAGAACATTCAGTCGATGTATCATAAGATAACCACGGTCGTATATAGAGTGTTCTAGGGAAGAATGCCACATTGTGGTAAATTCCTGGCAAAAAAAATATAAAATTAAAAAAATACTAATATTAAGCTTTGCTTAGCTTAGCTTGATTGACTACTCACATCCACCTTGAATCATTGAACCCGAAATGCTCCTTAAGATATCTGTATGAAGAATTTATAAGTATTCTAGTATACTCTGTAATTGATTTCTTAATTTGGTTAAAATACAAGTCAATACATTTCGGATTCCAAGTTCGCAGGCGTGGCTCAGTAGAACAAGTTCCATTGCCAATGGTTGCTACTCCGTAATTGACCGAGGCCATCAATTTTGCTCAGAGGTCAAATGAACGGAACCTTTGATTAGCTACACATTCACAATGCACAAAACTGATACTCTCTGTTTAAACATCAATAACGGCGCCGGCCACGTCCTAGTAGTCAATTGATAGGATAGAAAAAATGAGAAAGGAATAAAAGAACAACTTTGTGCTTTAGGACCGAGGTCACCTCTGCATCCTTGCAAAAAAAATTTGTATGGAATGTGGGGGAAAGGAAATAATATGGAATCACTTTTGACTGGTGTTATGCTGATAGCTTTTTCACCTGAAATATAATTTATATTTGTTAAAACTTTTAAACCAGGAAAAAAAACATTTTTGAAAGGTGATAATGACTCAAACACATTAGAAGTCAATCTATCAACACTGACCATACTGACTGGACACTCGATTTCGTTTTCTGGATAATTTTTCCAGAAAAAAAAAACAAAAAAAAAAAAATTTCCAACAGAACGCAATGTCGATTCCAGAGTGCGCATCGATCGATTTGAAGAAATGCTATCCCAGTTAGAAAATGCCACCCAACTTTAAAAATAAAACACGCAATTTCTACGATAAAATCGGGCTAAACAGGACCATTTTTCCTACAGGGCATTTTTTGTCAAATTTTTCAGGTTCGCCACCTACCGTCGGTATTGCGATCCTGCAAAAGCTGACAACAAAAAATTAGACAGAAAATGGTTGAATGTTTGTTCTAAGAGTCAAGTCAGTGTGGTCAGTGCTATCAAGTTGATTTCCATTTTCATATCTCTAATAGTTGTTGTTCAATTATATGAAAATTTCGAAATGATATTCAAACTGGTGTTCTAAATCATATTTTTGTAGGAATTTAAAAACCAATAAAAATGTAACAGTTTAAATATTTTGGAGAAAAATTCCGAAAAAGATTGTAATTACTAAAATGTTGAATAGAACCATATTGAAGAAAACAAGTCCAAATAGAACGTTTTACCACTTTTTTCAAGAGGAATGGAGAGAATATGATCACATATAAAAACATTAAATTTTATTATTATTATTTTAAACAATTTCAATTGAAAAATTCAGGTAACGACTATCCACATTTGATCAGAAACATTAAAATTTGACGTGTTCCCTGTTTATTATTTAATCATGATATAAATGAGTAACGATGAGTCTTCAAAATTTTGAACATTTGAATAAAGAAAAATTGAAGAGAAATGTCAAAAGAAATTATTTAATAAGTCAATCCATGTTTTAAACATTAAAAAGAACCAATTTCGTTGAAAATATGAT